>NC_056076.1:13916227-14217030 GCF_016772045.2 Ovis aries | reverse complement strand
ATAACCATTAAAAGAATGAAGTAGCCATTAAGAACAGGATTCACAGAAACTGATTGGAACCTAAATAGGCCCAAGGTGGCAGAAAATTTGACTTCCAGGAGACCTTGAGCCTCATTTGCACTCACTGTAATACATTAGCTAAATAACACACCCTCTGGTACCCTGACAGTTCCGAGGCCAACCATAAAAGGCCACAAAGTCAGTAGTGCCCCGATTCTGGAAATCTCTGTCCTTTCCTCAAAATAGTTGAAATCATCTTCCCTCTTGTTAGCCTGTGAAATCACCTAGGCCATAAAAACTAACCACCCCTGTATTTCAGGGTCACTTGTGCCTTCTGAGATAGCACACACTCTGTCTATGGAGTATGTATCTCTCTACATAAATCTGCTTTCACTTTACTGTGGCTGGATCTTGAATTCTTTCCCGTGTCACGCCAAAGACCTTCACTAGGCAGCCAGTCCCAGGGACTCATTTGAGACCTGGAAAATGACCCTCCACTTGTGCCCCTTTTTTTCCCTGCAAGTTTAGGGGATAAGTGTTGGTGGAGTAATGGCTCCCAACGGCTTGGGCTAGCTAATTAGCGACTGAAGCGATTTAGCAGCAGCAACGGCAGCACTTCCTTAATGGTAAGGAGAAACCATCTGGTAAAAACATGCATGGGTTGAGAGTCAGTGGATTTGGATTCTAAGTCTAGCCTGTCCAATATTTTGAAATGATGGGCAAGCGACTTCACTCAGATTATATACAAATTTGAGCACTCCATAGTGCTTTTATCCCATAATTTAGTTAAGTCAAGAATAAGTTCAGTTCAGTTCTGTGTAGTTCAGTTACTCAGTCGTGTCCAACTCTTTGCGACCCCATGGACTGCAGCACTCCAGGAGTCCCTGTCCATCAAGGAGCTTGCTTAAACTCATGTCCATTGAGTCAGTGATGCCATCCAACCATCCAACCATCTCATCATCTCATTCTCTGTCGTCCCCTTCTCCTCCTGCCTTCAATCTTTCCCAACATCAGGGTCTTTTTATTGGAACTTCAGCTTCAGCATCATTCCTTCCAATGAATATTCAGGACTGATTTCCTTTAGGATTGACTGGTTGGATCTCCTTGCAGTCCAAGGGACTGTCAAGAGTTTTCTCCAGGACCACAGTTCAAGAGCATCAGATCTTCGGTGCTCAGCTTTCTATATGGTCCAGCTATCACATTCGTACATGACTATTGGAAAAACCATAACTTTTACGAGATGGACCTTAGTTGCCAGAGTAATGTCTCTGCTTTTTAATATGCCATCTAGGTTTGTCATAGCTTTTCTTCCAAGGAGCAGGCGTCTTTTACTTTCTTGGCTGCAGTCACCAATTGTAGTGATTTTGGAGCCCAAGAAAATGAAGTCTGTCACTGTTTCTATTGTTTCCCCTTCTATTTGCCATGAAGTGATGGGACTGGGTGCCATGATCTTAGTTTTTTGAATGTTGAGTTCTAAGCCAGCTTTTTCACTCTCCTGTTTCACGTTCTTTAAGAGGCTCTTCAGTTCCTCTTCACTTTCTGCCATAAGGGTGGTGTCATCTGCATATCTGAGGTTATTGATATTTCTCCTGGCAGTCGTGATTCCACCTTGTGCTTCATCCACCCCAGCATTTTGCATGATGCACTCCACATATAAGTTAAATAACAATAAGTTAGGGAATGGGAATGAAGATTAATTTTATGTCATACTAATAAGTAATTGTGTTTTATTATTCAAGGGAACATTTTTTTGGAGAACTTGGTTAGTTTACTAATGAAAATATTTTTAGTTGAGCAGAGCAAGAATTTAAAATTTAAAGTTATCTTTGTTCAAGAGATGAATTCATAGAAAAAGAAGAAAATGTCTGGATATCAGCCAGCAAAGTGTTAGTAGGGAGATCTGGCAATAGGGTTTGCTTTTTTATGAAAAACAAGTACACACCTTTCTTTAAACGGTATTTATTGTTATGCAGCCATGAATGATATGCTCCAAGGTAGCTTCCTCACCTGACAGTCTTAAGATGAATTGGCTACCTTTCTAAAGAAGGGAGATTCCAGAAAGATTCTACAAACAGCCAGCTGAATCATAGAATGAATATACAGAAACCAATGCTCCTGTGTATTTATCTATTTTTATACTTGTTTCTGTAGAGGTTTTTTTTTTTTTTAAATTGTCTCTCTTTTTCTGTAGTTACTTCTCTCTGTAAGAGAGATATATTCAACTTCATTTGAGTCATCCTATGTGAGTATCTAGGGAAACCATTGACTCTAGGATGTGTTCTTTAATGGGGTTCTGCCCTTCTTGGCTTTGGACTCTTTCATTCTTTGGTTGCAATGTTTTATGTCTCACATGTTGATACTATAAAATGAAGTTTTTCTCTTAAGATATCTCAGACTTCATGAGACATGTCTCAACGATTTCCTTGTGTTGAATCTTGCAGTTATTTAAAATAGTGCAAGCATAATGAAGAAAAGTTGAAGAAAATTTAAAGCTTCATAGTGCTTTGTAGTGCTCTGAAAAAAAAAATTAAAGTTACAAGGAACATGCCTTTCCCGCCCCCTCACTCCACCCCCATCCCTTGGTCCTGCAGTGTTTTTCTCAGATTGTGTGTTTAGTGTTTATGTGAGGAGTCTGTTGTTGACTTTGTCACTTTGCCGTCGGGTCCAAGTTGAGCTCTACCTCGTCATCCTTGATTCTCCCTTTCCCAGAATACAATATTTCTAATTTTCAAACCTTTTCTGATTTTAGGCTTTGACAAAGTTCTTGAAATGTGTTAATTGGGATCTACCTCAGGAGGCCAAACAGGCGCTGGAACTTCTAGGCAAGTGGAAGCCTATGGATGTAGAGGATTCTTTGGAGCTGCTGTCCTCTCATTACACGAATCCAACAGTGAGGCGCTACGCTGTGGCCCGACTACGGCAGGCGGATGATGAGGTGCGTTAGTGTTCACTACTCCTCTGCAACTGGGTACATTTTAAACTGGGACCTGTGTGTGTGTGTGTGTATGTGTGTGTGAGAGAGAGAGAGGGGAGGGGGAGGGAGGGAGGGAGGGAGGGAAAGCTTCAGAAGGGAAGAGGATATACTATGTGTGTTTTTAGAAGCAAAATTAAAATATTCCTCCAGGGATTCCTCTGTGAAATGAAAATTTACTTCCTGATGTGTTACATGATGGGACAGCGTCCCCCAGGACATTTTCCTGGCAGCAGAGCTTGTATTGCTCTGTCTGGAAAAAGGAACTCTAATGAAAAATGGTTTAATGCAGTACCAGCTAGGGAATAATTCAGATTCCCCTCTATCAGTCAGTCTACAGCAATCCACATTTAATTGTAGCTTTGAAAAGCCTTTGGGGCCTTTAAAGCATAGAGATGCATGGTCATCTTATTCTTTTTCAGACTTCTCCTTTAAACTCTAAGCTACCAACAATTGTGTGTGTAAGTAAATTTTTTTAAAGGTGGCTTTGAATCCTCTGCAAGAGAAAGACTACAAGCTTTATGGTGGCTGTTTATATACTATAAGGCCACTTGGGAAGGTTGGAAACTGTATTGACCCAAAACATTGCTAGATGTTGAATTTTAGTAATTCCTAATCAGGTAGATGAATTCACTAATTTTTTTTTATAACTTACTAATTTTTATAGAGGAAATGTATTCTCATACATAGCCTGCAAGGCTTATGGAATATAAGATGACTCTTCTTAACCCTCAATATATGCATAGGAGTGCTCATCATGATTTTGAACTCCTGGTGGTATCTAAATTTCAAGAAGCAAAATGCCACATTTATTAAAGTTGATAGTTGTATATGTATCTAATTACAGTAAAATTTAAGCACTAAAGAAAGTAGTACAGTGACTGTTCATATGTAATTTACCTATCTTCAGTAGTTGCCAACTCATAGACAATTTTGTTTTCATCTCTAATGCCAGTTATTTTCTCCTCCCCATTCCTTACATTCCACTAGATTATTCTGAGGCAATTCTCAGATATTGTATAATTTTTTTGGACTAGGATGTTTTTCACTCCTTTATCAAACAGCAGTTCCTAGCATTGTGATTCAGCATATTATCTTCTTTATTATTTTTTTCTTTTTTTAGTACATCACAAGTAAAAGTAAATTATTGCAATATTTATTTAAAATAATAATTTTGAAATTCATTAGAAATTTCACTTTAGTCATTAAGTCTTTATCTCTATTTGACATGAGTCAGGATTTAGGTAAACGTCTTTGGGTTGTAGTCAATACAGCCCTCCTCAACATGGGTTCAGAGTTTAAATAGAAATATTATAAATCATCATATTTGGTTGCCTGACTACATTCCCTTATAAACTTAGAGGCTAAACATTTAATTGTCTCTGGAATTAATAGTATTAGTGCAAGTACTGAACTATTTATAGACTATTTTATAATTTTTATGAGATAAAGAATAATGGTACAAATATTGCATGTATCCCAAACTGCAAAATATGGTTGTTAGTTTGGGAGTGTTTTTTGAGATTTTAGAGATAATAGATAGTGAGGTGGTAACTATCTCTTGATTTTCCTTTCTCTGAACTTGGTTCAGTAATGAATTTTGTATACTCAGCTTAAGAAAAAATACTTCAATTTAGTTTCTACTGATTCGTCAAATGTACATTAAGATTTGAATTTTGGTTTTTATCTGACTCTATGTACCCATATGTCTTTGGGAACATGTGTTATTCTCACCTCAGTTTCCTATCCAAAAAAAAAAAAATAGTGATAATAGCTATTTATACCACTTAATAGTTATGAAGAAAAAACTACATGGGAAAAAATTTTGAAAACTGTACTTATATGTAATATGCTGAAAGATTATAAATTTATATCAATTTTATACTAAAATCATTCATGTTGTACCTTTCTTTTCTAATTGGTATAAAGTGCCTCTTTGCTTTTGCATTATCTGTGGAGTAGTATGGTATTTTGGAGAAGGCAATGGCAACCCACTCCAGTACTCTTGCCTGGAAAATCCCACGGACGGAAGAGCCTGGTAGGCTGCAGTCCATGGGGTCGTGAAGAGTCGGACACGACTGAACGACTTCACTTTCACTTTTTACTTTCGTGCATTGGGGGAGGAAATGGCAACCCATTCCAGTGTTCTTGCCTGGAGAATCCCAGGGAAGGGGGAGCCTGGTGGGCTGCCGTCTATGGGGTCACACAGAGTTGGACATGACTGAAGCGACTTAGCAGTAGCAGCAGCAGCAGTATGGTATTTACGGCTTTATGAACTTCAAATGTTTTTTAGTATTTCAAGTGAAAGTGAAAGTCACACAGTCATGTCTGACTCTGTGTGACCCTGTGGACTGTAGCCTGCCAGGCTCCTCTGTCCATAGAATTCTCCAGGCAAGAATATTGGAGTGGGTAGCCATTGCCTTTTCCAGGGGATCTTCCCAACCCAAGGATTTAACACAAGATCTCCCACATTGCAGGCAGATTCTTTACCATCTTGAGCCCTTGATATAGTCCTATAATATAATAATATAATCATGTAAACATAGCATCACATCAAAGATCACTTTGTCTAAATATCTACATCTTGGACAACTGAAAAACTTGAATGAAAAGTACTACATTTTATATTTGGACAGTAATTTGTTCAGGATGCCATAGTCCCTCTAGTACCCAAGCCTGTATATGTGTTACTTCATCTTCCTAGTGAGGTCTTCCTGCTGTTCATCCTTCAAGGTGTAGCACAGACCTCAACATCTCTGAGAAACTTCTCTTAACCACTGAGGGAAGCAGATGACATTTTGGTTTCTTTTCTGCTCCCACGGCATTTGGTTTGTTCCTTTACTGTATTATATTATCTTTTTTTTTTTTCCTGATTTGCTTTCCTTTTAAATTATAAATGAAATAGTAACATTGAAGCTCCTTTAACAATTCCACTTTTCCAGCCATTTTTTATTCCCAGAAAAATAGTCACTCATATCTTTTCATATATTCTATATGCAAATTGCAAGCATATATATATGCATGTATGGTTCATATGATGAAAAGTGAAAGTCACTCAGTTGTGTCTGACTCTGTGACCCCATGGACTATAGCCCATCAGGCTTCTCTGTCCATGGAGTTCTCCAGACAAGAACACTGGAGTGGGTTGCATTTCCCTTCTCCAGGGGATTTTCCCGACCCAGGAATCGAACCTGGGTCTTCCTCATTCCAGGCAAATTCTTTACCGTCTGAGTCACCAAAAACATCTCTTAAAATTAAGGTAAATAGGAATATCCTATTCATGTTTTTAAAAGCATGCTTGATTAACTGAACAGTATAATCTTGGACGTTTTCTCATCTTCAACACATAATAATAATTGATGTCTGTAAAGTCTGGAAACACAGGCAAATGAATATCAAGGCAAATGATGTCAGAGGTACATCTAATCTGTAGAAAAACACTTTATGGATGCCTATAGATCTACCATATTCTTTTAAAACAGCAGCATAATATTTTACTGCTCGTTTATTTTATAACTTATTTTACCAGTCAGCCTCTTCTGGTAGGCAGTTGTTTTATTTCTAATCTTTTGTTGTAACTGTATTAGTAAACAGTTTTGTGTATGTTTTTCCATATTCTTGAATAAGTAGCTTGCATTGAAATTGTCAAAATATATATGCCTTTATCACAATTTTTCATACAATTTTTTCATATTTTAAAAAATTGTATTTATTTTGTGACAGTCATTACTATTATAAACTACCTCACCACTTTTATCTCTTACTTCTGTTTGTTGGTTAAATGAAAACTGCATTTTTATTTTAATATTTATGTTTTATCTAGTTTCTTTAGTGACGTCTCTTTATAGTTTTAATAGGTATTAAACGGGTCCCTATAATTTGTAGGTATAGCATCATGCTATCTGAAAAACATTAATATATTATAAATACTACATATAAAATAGATGCTGAATTCCTAATGTTAAACTCACCTTACATCTGTAACATATATCTTAACCAGTCTTTTAATATCTTTCTGAGTTGGATTTGTTTAATATTCTTTAAAGGCATTTTTAAAAGCCATATTTCTTACTATGGTGTGGCTCAGAAGGAGAGAGATTCTCCATTAGAATTTGAGGAAGAAATGGTATTTGAGATAGATATTGAAGGAAGAGTAGAATTTTCAGAGTTGGACTTGAGTTTACTTTCCAAGTAGAGAGAGCAATATGAGCAAAGGCAAGGAGATTGAAAAGTACAGAAAAATAGAAAGTATTTCATTTCACCAGGAGTATGGGATATGTGTAGCTGTCTGGGAACCAAGGTCAGAACCCATGTCTCTAACTGTAAATGCCTATATGAATAATTAATCTTAATTCAGTAAGAAATAGTGATTTTGACATGAAATGTTGCATTTGTATTCTAAAGCATTAGAATTAACTTCTTTAGAAGAATGATGATTACTGTCTAGATAGTATTTCATAACTCTTGAGAAATTTTTACTGAATTGTCTGAGTTAGAAATCTGATTTTTTGTTTGTTTGTTTTGCTTTATTTATATGCTTATATCCTTCATGCCTGGAGGGATTTTATGTTTTTCGAATGTGACTATGTAATGAACAAACAGCCTTTGCACTTACTATTGAAGTTAATTTATTTTCATACAAATGAAGGAATGGGTAGTTTGAATACAGAAAGCAGATGACTAACATCATCATATCGTGATGAGTGACTTAAAAAGATCTGTTTTCTTTTGAGTTTCTCCTTCTTGGGTAACTTAATAACAGTGCAACCTTTTTGATTTCATGCAATAAGTCTTTTTTTTACTTGGGAAAGCACACTAGGTGGTACATTCAGTAGCATTTCCAAAACCTGCCTGGTAATAAAGGGTAGCAGTGAAACTGAATTACTTAAACCTCCTAAGAAGGATACTTGAGTAAACAATTTTCTCTTGTATAATTTTTTTCTTAGAATATACATAGACGAATATCTAGAGCTGTAAGATGCAATAAATCCTAAATAAGATAATAGAAAATCAAACATCTATTGATCCAATTAAAATTTGTTTTTAGAAACAGAACACTATATAAGTATTTTGATAAAGTCATTTGATTTTCCTGGCCACTGATACTGATATATTTGAATAAGAATTAATAAGGCAGTTATCACAGAGTGGACTTCCCTATAGCTCTTGCGGTAAAGAATCTGCCTGTAGGAGATTTCTGGAGAGTACGAGTGAAATGAGATAAAACATACAAGACATACAAAAGACAGACAGGACACCACTCTGGCCAGAGGAACAACTGGGCAAACTAATTGCCGTTTATTATTATAAAGCCCCCTTAGGCAGAATTCCAGACTGTATGAATAAGCCTTTTCAGTACAGTGCAGAGGCATACATGTTATCGTACAGCAAAGGGGAGTGAAATCCCTGTCTACTGCAAAGTCTGTCCAGAGCCCTTATCACAAGAAGGAAAGGTCCCCTCGTTAGCAAGGGACCATTAATCTCAAGGCTATGTCTGTCTCCTTGGCAGAACATCTTGTTTGTAAGCAGCACATTTCCACTTTCCCTATTGTGGCCACATTAACCCTTCATCTGCCTGCAGTACAGGAGACTTGGGTTCAATCCCTGGGTCGGGGAGATCCTCTGGGGAAGGGAATGGCACCCCACTCCAGTATTCCTGCCTGGAGAATCCCATGGACAGAGGAGCCTAATGGGCTACAGTCCATGGGGGTCGCAAAGGGTCAGACACGACTAAGCAACTAACACTACTACTCAGCCAATTAACCTTTCATTTGGTTTTTTGTGAAAAAAATCATACATAATGATAAAATCACATGTATTGCTTTTTGTCAGTATTTGGGCAACTATAAAAAAGGTTGACCATGTCAGTATAAGAAAAAAAGATGAAAAGAATATATTTTGGTATTAAATAAGGGAAAATAGGATGTTGGGAAGTAGTCATCTTCATGGAATTTTTAAAATGTTGGAAATGACAAAGAGTAAATAAGCAATTAATTGCAAATACTGGGCTTCCCTGGTGGCTCAGCTGGTAAAGAATCCGCCTGCGATATGAGAGACCTAGGTTCGATCCCTTGGTCGAACCCAGGGATCCCTGGGTGATGATCCCTTGGAGAAGGGAATGACTACCTCCTCCAGTATTCTGGTCTCCTCTGGAGAATTCCATGGATTGTATATGTATAGTCCGTGGGGTTGCAAAGAGTTGGATACGACTGAGCGACTTTCACTCTTACAAATGCTGTAGTTGTTAACAAAATACAGAAGGAAAGATTTGTTTAAACATGAAGTATAAATATAAATATTTAGCCAGGGATTTAACCTGGTTTCTGGGCTTAAGGAAAGGTGACTAAAATTAAACTGATAATCACAATATCTTAATATTACCTAATTGAATTTTGACTGCCTGAGTGGCAATTAGAACTGAACGATAATAGATACTGTCAATTTTCTTATGAGTTTTGTGAGTTTCTTCAATTTGTAATTATTTTTGAAAGCAAAACTTTTGGCGTTTTCTTAATAGTCATTGGGAAGGGCTAAGAAGTACATTTATAGAGTATGATGGAAAATATTTCCATTCTTAACATTAAGAGAAAACTCAGAAAGGTAAAAACAACTTTCTTGATGCTTTTTTGTTCAGTCTGAATTATCTTACTGTTTATCAGAAGAAGTAGGAGAAATTTAGATTTAGAAATTTGTTTTCTTCAAGCCAGTTTTGGTAATTGGCAGGAAAATAAACATTTCCTTTAACTGAGTGTAAAAGTATCTACTTCATTGTAGTGTCCATTTAAGAAGCAACCCAAATTCTCTAAATTCACTAAACTCCAAATTCTCTTAAAGGAAAAAAAAAAGCAATACAATATTTTTAAAAAATCCCAACTAGGAAACATTATGAAATAGAAACACTTTGAAAACTTAATAGTTTGGAGTTTCACAGGTAATCTTAGACCTAAAATGCCATTGCTATAAAAAGGATCTTTTGTTAATTTCTCAGCTTTATATGAACCATCTCAATCATTTTTCTTAGTTTTTGTTTTTTTTTCCTGTGCTTTTGGGATACTTTTTTTCTTTTTATTTTCTATTAGATCATGGCTGATTAACAGTGTTGTGTTAATTTCAGGTGTACAACAAAGTGATTCAGTTATATATATATACATGTGTGTGTTCTTTTTCAAATTCTTTTCCTATTTAGATTATTACAGAATATTGAGCAGAGTTCCCTGTGCTGTACAGGTCCTTACTGGGTATCTGTTTTAAATATAGCAGTGTATACATGTCAGTGGGATACCATTTTAAACAAGATGTTTACTGGTCACTTACTTTGTGCCAGGAACTATTCTGTGACTTTTTTCCTATTAACTGATTTAATCCTCACAACTCAGTCTCTAAGGTTTATATGATTATGGCCATTTTAAAGAAGAGGACCCAGTGAGGCACCAAGAAGTTAAGAAACCTTGGGACCTGCCCAAGCTAACACAAATGATAAGTGGTAGATTAAATTGTTTAACTTGATATTTAGGAATACCCATAACTTGTATATAATCACTTGCATTTTTCTAATATTGGCTTATTTTTTGTTTGTTTTCTAGGATTTGTTGATGTACCTATTACAGCTGGTCCAGGCTCTCAAATATGAAAACTTTGATGACATAAAAAATGGATTAGAACCTACCAAGAAGGATAGTCAGGGTTCAGTGTCAGAGAGCGTGTCAAATTCTGGAATAAATTCTGCAGAAATAGATAGGTATGGATATCCAGGGAGGACTTATTTTCAAATTTGATAGTTTTCTACCTTTTCAGACTGTCTTCTTTTCTTTTTTCCCAGATGTAACAAACCCTGGTTAGTAATAAGTTTGAAGTTCTACCAATGAACATGGCATGTGTGCTCACAGAACACAAACTACTGTATTATAGGGCAGTGTTTTAAAAATAAGCTATAGAGTCAGAATGCCCGAGTTAAAAATCTTGACTCTACCACTTACTAGCTGTGTAAACTTCTGCAAGTTAAATATCCTCTCTGTGGCCCTGGCCCTAGTTTCTCATGTTAAAAATGGGGATACAGCAATAGTAACTGATCTTTAAGGACTGCTGAAAGATTAAGTGAAACACATAAAGCATTTAGAAAAGTGTCTGACACATGGTGCTTGGTAAGTGTTGGATGTCATTGCTGTTCATGCAAAAAGAAAATGAAAGATGAGGCATACTAGTGGACTCAGACATTTTTATTGTAAAGTTGTATTTTTTATTGACTGCTTTTCACCTCTTTAGTAGTTAAAGCAACCAGTTAATTGAATTGAAAGTAGGCTATTAACAGTAATAACAGTTAAGAACTCTCACCTCTGTAGCAGACACCAGGAGATGGCCCACATATATTAAACTTGTTATTAGTAATCCTCTGAGGTAGGTGTTCATATCCCTAATTTAAATATGAAGGACTTAAGGAGAAGTAAATTCCCAAAGTCTTCCATGTTGCAAATTAGGTAGAGTTGACTCCAAAGCCCTTGTTCTTTCTACTTTGCCATTTTTCTTTTCATAAAATCTTAAAGTTTGAGATAAATAGAAACATTTGTATGAGAAATTCTAGGCTTAGTGGTATAAAATTGTTTTGTGAAGAAATCATGAGATTTGTTAGTGACAAAGGACGTCTAGAGTTCAGATTATCTGAATTAGTACAATTATGTTGATTATCACGAGTTCAAGATTATATTTCTGAATTTTTGTTGATGGTAATGCTTTTTTTAAAATCTGCTGTTTTTCACTTAGAAGAGAACTGAGAAACAGGGGGCAAAAAACATTTTTTCTTATATAGACTCCTTTATGTTTTCCTGTTTTTAAGAGAGGAGATCCCTTACATTTTCTTCCATTGTACATTAGATGGCTTCAGTCTCTGGGCATGTTTACTTAACTTCATCTTACTTTTGCCACTTAGAGTGTTTTATTAGAACTCTATTTAAGATTTTATGACAGGATGTAAACTATAAACTATAATATCTGCTGGTCATCAATTTGTATGCTTTTTAAAAGATGAAAAAGAGATAGGGGTTGTCTTGTGGCCAAATATAGTTGAAACATACTGGCTTAAAGTAAAATGTACTTCTTAAAAACACTGTAGTATTTATCAGAAACTTCAATGTATGCAAACTTGCACATACATCTCAAAGATGAATCACCCATATTCTTTGACTTTGGAGCCTCTTTCCCAGAATCTAATGTGACTCAGTGCTAACCAGAACACACTTTAAGAGATGGTACTTTATCCAGACTCAGTTGTGGTGAACTGTGCTGAACATATGTATCTTCTCTTACAGAAAGAGGATTTTACATATCAGTGTATTATTTTTTCAGCTCCCAAATTATAACCAGCCCTCTTCCTCCAGTGTCTTCCCCTCCTTCTGCATCTAAAACAAAAGAAAGTTCAGATGGTGAAAATCTGGAGGTGAGTACAGAGCTTTTCAAGTTTCCTGTAGGAGGGATACTGCCAAGTAAACATTTTATGCTGGTCTTGAAAATATTAATTTTGATGAATAATTACAACTTTATGAAATAATTTGGCTTATGATATGTGTTTATAACTTTTCCTTTCAGCAAAAAATGCCATCTTTAGTTCAAGGCATTTTATTGGTGCCTTTGGACATGTTAATATAAATGGATTGAAATGCAATGTATACATAAAGTGGACCTAAATATTTTCTTAAGGAAACTCAAGAGTATTTTTTGTTAACACATTTATGAACATTACTGTAGTTGTTGGTGTTTGTAATTACCTTGTAGAAATGTATGACTTTGATACTAGGGAAGTACACTAAGCTGCTCTTAAGTTCTTTCAGCTAAGCAGAGTAATTTTTGAGGTAAAACAGGTCTGTATGGCTAATGCTACTCTGAAAATTATATTTGGGAGTACATTTGCAGAAGTTCATCCAGTATGTATTATTGATTTTTATCCCTATGGCTTCTAATTTGAGAAGAACCTTTCATATCCCTGATGTTGAAAATAAGTAATACATGCTTGATATTAGAAAGAGGTTTGTTTTCTTTTAAATGTATATATTCAGTATCATTTCTTTTAGTCAAATTTTAGGAGTTAATGTTGTTAACTGAGTGATGTTTGTTTTCACTATTAACTTAATTATAGTATGCTTGTCTGTGCCTCTTAATATATCAGAAAATATTGAAAAAATTAATATTACTGGATCATATTATATTACTGGATCAATTATATTACTGGATCATAGAATCCTTAAAGGAGTTCTTTAAGGAACCATTTAACTCCAGTTTATTTTTCTCTTTCAAAAGGGACTGATTGACTGATTCAGTAATCAGTTCATTTACATGTGTTTTTTTTTGAGTTCTGTGTACCAGAAACTATTATAGGTGCTAGGGTTGATACAGCAGAGAAGAAAACACTCAAAATCTTTTCGCTTCATGGAATTCATTCTAGTGTTTGGGCTGATGATAGTCAATAATATTTATATGCCGTAAAAGAGTAGAAGAAAAATCAGAATTGGGGTGGAGTTAGGTGATTGAAATTTTAAAAAGGCTTGTTCAGGGAAGGCCTCCCAGGAAAAGTGACATCTTCTGTAAAGATGAAGCAGGTGAGGAAACAACCATGTGGTGACCTGGGGGATGAACACTTCAAACAGAGGAAACAAGGACCACTTTTTATGTGCTACTGCCCTGAAACATCTAAATGCATTGATCTCTACCTTTTTCTTTATCAGTACCCTTCAATATTTGCTTTCCTCTGAGTACAGCTTTTATCCCAACTCATCCTTTTAATCATTCTTCAGTTCCCTTGGCACAGTCTTAACCCTTGATAAGCCTAATTAATTACCTAATTTGTCTGTGCCTTAATACTTTGGAAGAAATCACATAGCCTAGTGTGTTGATATCACCGTGCATTCATGACCACAGACATCAGGTGGGCGCTCAGCACTGTCTGCCTTCCTATGTTTCTCTGGATGGTTGCTCTCCCTGCTCTACAGTGACTCTTTCATACCTTTCCAGCCCTGTTCTTTATGCCCTGCCTCCCAGTTTCTAGATCACAATTCTGCCTCATTTTTTATGGAAACAAATAGAAGTCATTAGGTAAAAATGGTTGCCATTTACCATCACTAGATTTACAGATGTGAATCTCTTCCCATTCTTTACTTCTATTTTCTTAACAATGAAGAATATAACTCCCTTGAAAGATATGCTCTCTTCTTTTCCTGGTAGAAATATTCAGATATGTTAGTATCTCTCATTTAAAAATTTCAGAAATGGGGGGAAAAAAAAAAAAACACAAGAAAAATTCCTCCCTAATACCACATCCTACACAACAGTACCTAATTTTCTTTGTTCTCTTCATAATCAAGTTTCTCAGAGGAGTTGTTTGTATATATTGACTCTCCTTCCTTTCTTTTTAGTCTTTAATTCACATCATTCAGGGCCTTTGTTCCCATCGTATATTAAAACTCATTTGCTAAAATAAAATAGTAAATGGCTTCAGTGTTTGTGGTTGTGTGTATTTGAATTCCTCCCAGCATTATTCAGGAAAATAAATGACTCCCTTCTTGAAAAGCTGACTTTTTTCATGGTTTCAGTAATACCATGCATCCCGCATCTTCCTCTTCACCTCTCCAGCTGTTCCTTCTTGGTTTCCTTTGTCAGTACTTTCTTGTTGCTTGACATCTTACTGTTCCTCAGGGTACTCATTGCTAGCGCATTTCTCTCTCCTGAGTTTTAGATTCGTATATCCAGATATCTACTTGATTTCTGTTGTATATCTGACAGGCTTAATATTTCAAAATACAACTCTCTCCCCCAACACTCTTGCCTCACTTGGAATTTCTGTGATGTAACAAATCAATCCATTTACTAAATCCATAAATTTAGGGGTTGCTGTCAGTTCTTTTTTGTTTCATACATCCTTTCCATCAGCAAGTCCTATCAATTATACTTCCAAAATATTTTAATAATCAATTACCTCTCTGTCACCATTCAGTCTTCTAGACTACTGTAATAGCATGCTGACTGATCTCAGGTGTGTACTTCTCAGAGCAAATAGAGTCATTTTCAGAAGATGTAAAGCAGATCACCTCACTCTCCTGCTTTAGATCTTTTGTTGAGTATTGATTGCTTTGAAAATAAAATGCAGTAGTGTGACTTTAAAAGCCTTCATTCACAATTTGGTCTTTGCTTCCCTTTTCAGCCTCCTTTACTTTAGTGTTCACTGTATGTTAGCTACATTGGGCCTTTTAAAAGTTCCTTGAACAGTGAGATTTGGGGCCTTGGTCCATACCATCATGCTGGTCATGCCTAAACATCACATCCTCATTGCTGCCTCTGACCTCGCAGTCCAAGTTATTTTTATGACTTCCTTTAATGCACCTCTCCTCCACTAAATGTTAAGCTTCCAGTAGAATCAGGAACTCTGCAAACTATGGTGTCCTTAACCTCTCTCACATATTGCCTGGTCTAGAATAAATATTAGATGGATGGTATGGAGGGATAGATAGATGCATAAAAATCTGATCTGTGGCATAGATATGTAGGTAAAAACTGATAGGCAAATGTAGACTCTCTTATTTCCCCCTCGTGAATAGCAGATGGTAATATATAAATACATTTCTTTTAATTCTTTCAGCAAGATCTGTGTACCTTCTTGATATCAAGAGCCTGCAAAAACTCAACACTGGCTAACTATTTATACTGGTATGTGAAATAATTTTTTATTTTATAATCACTGTTTAGGACTATTTTTTCCCAAACTAAACAAAAAGGCAGTTTAAAGTATGAGCAATCATCAAAAACCTATACAGTATTTATATCTAGCTGTGTTTCTTTGCAATTATGCTCATGGAAATGCTTGTTAGCATCACAGTTTTTCTTCCTTTCACTAACTTTCTAGGATCTAAGATAAAACTGGGTAAGTTTAATTGATTTTTTTCAGTTTGATGTCTGTTTGTCTTTTATGCTATTTAAATAGTATAAGTATGATACTTTACTGTAAGTCAGTATTTTCACATTATTTACTAAAATACTGCAATCATGCTAAAGTAGACAGAATTTGAAGTTACTTATCTCATAGATGAGGAAACTGAGGCAGAGTCATGATATAGCTGAACTTGCTAAAACTTGAGCTGGGATTAGATCATTGATTTCAAAATTTGCCATTTACAGAGTGCTTTCAGTGACCTTTTCTCATTTGTTCATGTGAAGTTAAATAGGGCAAATGTAAGTATCTCTATTTTATGTGAGAACACGTTTCCTGAATGAGTTGAAGGAAAGAAAGAGGAACTAAGGTATAGAAAGGTTAACTGACTTACTGAGACACATTTAATATGAAGCATGTCTCCCTTTTGTCATAGGATTTTAAAGTGTAAAGAACAAGTAGCTTAAGCCACAGGAGAAACACTGTTTTTGGTTCAGTTAAAGAAAGCACTAGGATTAAACACCAGACGAGAGAACCTTATCCAGTTTTTAGCAAACAAAAGGCAGAGCCAGTTGGGTGAGCTCTATTTGAAGCCTTCTGTACATTTGAGAGAACATTTTTAAACTTCCTGACAAACTTGATATTTTTTTAACTGTAGAAAAGATCTGTGATTTAATCTTACTGCTTAGTTTACTGTGTTTAACTGTGTTTTTCTGTTGGTCTTTGTAGTGGGAAGAAAAATAATTCCATGCTTTTCTTTAGCAATTTAATATAATATTCATAAAACTGCATTTCCCTCACAGTAACTTTCAGTATGTCCTTGAAAATACATCCACAGAATGTTTTGGGTAGTTGTTAATCACATTTTGACTTTGAAGGGTTTGCTTAGAAATTATTGTATTACCAAATTGCTACTATTTCCTTTTAATGCAGCTTCTTGCTTCCTAAAGTTCTCCATATTGCAGTTTGAATTCTTAAGTGTATGTCTATTAATTGGTGTTAAGGAAAAATATTTCCTCATAAAAATTTAGGTAAATAATTTAGAGTAAATTAAAACGTGTAGGGCACAGTGCCAAGGTTTTGAGTAAGTATTTTTAAGCCTTGTAGGTATTTAAAAATCAAGGTTTTATATATTTTTAAATGTTTTACTAAGAATTCCTTTATAGCTATATTTACTTCCTTGTAATATTCATGGAAAGTTTCTCTGGCTCATTACTTGCAATGTAGATTAGTCACTTACAGGAGCTGTATGTACATACACTGATTATGTGGTGTTTAAAATTATGTATTCTTTAGATTTGAGTGTAGACCAGATTTCGCTATAAAATTTGAAATTAGTTGTGATAAAATCTTTGCTATTTTATTTCAAGTAGGAAGAGTTTTCAAACCGTTCTGAATGCAGCTGAACAGTAGGAAATCTATTAGGTGAACAGTTTTCAGTGAGGCAACAGTTTCTGCTCAGAAAGAGTACTTTGTTTTCTCTACAGATAATAAACAAAGTGAAGCCCTAGCTCCCAGTCTTATAAATGTTCCATCAAACTTAGATTTGATTTGTGTTCTCCAACTGTATTTCTGATTCACTGATGCAATAGCATGTGCTATGTCTATTCATTCTCTGAGGAGTAATTGTTTTTCCCATATTTACAGTCCGCATATTACATATTCAGAAATACTCAAGGAGGGAAAGAGCTATTGATGTGGACTTCTGACTTTGGTAGACACTACTTTTGTGATTGTAGCATGAAAATAAGGAAATAATTTCAAGTAGTTGACTTAAAATAATCATTCTTTTCCGTTGAACCTGGACAGAGTAGTATAAAATATTAATCACATGTAACAGTTTATATGCTTCTCAGTCTAAGCTTACCCTAACAAATGTATTAAAATATAAATTTCAGTTGATTGTGCTATTTCATTTTGAACATTTTGAATTTCCTTGTTCATTTGTTCCCTTTCCATTGATTTAAACAGGATTCCTGCTATAGTTGAATCCTTAGGAGCCTAGAATAAAACAGACAATCCTTTAAAAATAAATGTCAACCTTTTAAACCACAGAGAAAAGTAATAGCTTCTAATCTGTTAAATACTGAACATCAGGATCTATAAATTGTTGCAGTTTTTTTTTTTCTTTTCTATAGCTATTCGAGTATGTTGAAATTAAAAATAAACTTTGGCTGCTTTGACATGTTTTTCTATAACTTTTAAGACCTTTCAAGGTAATAAAGTTTATTTACCTTGCAAAATGAGATTGTCAGGAAATAGGTGGCCCGCTACTGTCATCATACAATGGGTACCCACATAATTTTGTCTGCATTTCTACTTGAAGATGAGAGGTTTTAAGGAAGTTCAGTTCAGTTCAGTCGCTCAGTTGTGTCCAACACTCTGCAACCCCATGAATCGCACCACGCCAGGCCTCCTTGTCCATCACCAACTCCCGGAGTTCACTCAGACTCACGTCCATCGAGTCAGTGATGCCATCCAGCCATCTCTTCCTCTGTCGTCCCCTTCTCCTCCTGCCCCTAGTCCTTCCCAGCATCAAAGTCTTCTCCAGTGAGTCAACTGTTCGAATGAGGTGGCCAAAGTATTGGAGTTTCAGCTTCAACATCACTCCTCCCAGTGAACACTCAGGACTGATCTCCTTTAGAATGGACTGGTTGGATCTCCTTGCAGTCCAAGGGACTCTCAAGAGTCCCAACACCACAGTTCAAATGCAGAAGTACATGAGTGCTTTGTAGAATCTTCTTATTGCTGTAAACAGAACTCAGAAGTGGCGCAAATCTTGGTCTTCTTGTCTTAATCTAAGTTTGTCCTTCATTTTGGAGATGACACTGTCATTTTTATTTTAGATGGACTTGCCCTTTGTATTAGAACTTTGGCTTGAGTGATTTTGAGAGCTGTTTGTTATGTGACCTTTATCACATGGCTGTAGCCATTGTATTTACTTGATAGTCAAGGGGACCTGAACAAAGCAATGGAGCCTGTATATCATGGTCATCTGTATTGCTCATTTAGAAAGGAGTTGCTGTGTAAATACAGGAAAAGATAATGAATATACTAACGTGACAGAGATAATAAAGACTTCAAAGGATTATTGTTGTTCAGTCACCAAGAACGGTCCAACTCTTCACGACCCCAAGGACTGCAGCATGCCTGGCTTTTCTGTTCCTCACCATCTCCGGGAATTTGCCCAAGTTCACATCCAGTGAATTGGTGATGCCATCCAACCATTGCATCCTCTGTCACCCTCTTCTCCTTCTGCCTTCAGTCTTTCCCAGCATCAGGGTCTTTTCCAGTGAGTCCGCTGTTTGCATCAGATGGCCAAATTATTGGAGCTTCAGCTTCCACTTCAGTCCTTCCAAGGAGTATTCAGGGTTGACTTCCTTTAAGATTGACTGATTTGATCTCCTTCTTGCTTTCCAAGGGACTCCCAAGGTGATGGAGATAGTAAAGACTTCACTATTCCATACTGAGACTTTGCTACATACACACTAAGGTGATGGAGATGGTAAAGACTTTAAAGAGTTATTAATTTTTTTAAATTTCATTTTAAATTTGTATGTGTCCTGTGGCTATAGAAGGACACATATGAATCCTGTGGCTTTCTTTGTTCAAGATTTAAGAAGGCTTTCTTGAATTTTTGGTTTCCAACTCTTGTCAGGAACATAAAGTAAACGTAGTGTCATGGTCTCGTTTTTTATACTGCTTTACAGAAAATTCTAGGTTATGCAGCTCTGAGGACTTCTAGATCACCTGTTATCATGGTGCAGCATGGCACTGGGAAGTCAGTAGGAGAAGGTGCTTAACTTTTATCAGCCTTTAAAATATTTCTGTGTATAAGACTATATTGCATATGTCAGGGGCCAGTAAATATTTTTTAAGATACAGAATCTGGCATCAGTTTCTTTATAACTTCTGAAGGGAGCTAAGAGTAAGTTGTGAAGCAGTGATGAGCCAGGTAACATTATCCGCAGAAGTTGTTGTGAGAGGTTGTACCTGTTCTGGGACGTCAGAGAAGAAAGAAGTTTTTAGTGTTTAAGAGTTCCAGGAAGTGCTGGAGTGTCCCTGTGTTTGAAGTGTGGGCAGAATCAGGAAGGGTGGAGGCGGGAAGGTATTTTAGGACAGTACTACAACATGAGCGAAAGCACAAAGTGGGGTAGGAGAGTCGAGCTGACTAGAGTATGAATGCATTCACTGGAGACAGTGGAAGTTGAACCAGAAACTTAGGGCCACAGAGAGTTGTTTTTAAATAGAGGGAACTGTTGGTGTTTTTGTTAATATCAGTGGGGCATGATGAAGGTAGTTTAAAGAAGAAAACTTTAGGATGATTATATTGATCAAAAAAGTGTTTGTTTTTAGAGTTAGAGAAGCTGGGTAAAAGATATCTGCTGATTGATTCCAGACAGGGCTGCCTCGTAGTGTAGAACAATTAAAAGAAGTATTTTACAGGAAAAAAAATCAACACAGCCTGGTGACTAAGTGAGCATAGGTGTTTGGAATGGGGGAATGTGACTTAGGCTTGGCGCTAGATCCACAGACCACAAATTAAACACAAAGTGCCAGTAATAGTTTTAGGTAGAACCTGTGTTCGCTGGTTTGGTTACAACCTCACCACTTTTTTCTTATTTTTCTTGTATTCAGGTGATCCAAACTGTAGCCCAAGTGCCTGAAATGTTGATAATGCCTTAAATTGACATAGAAAAATCATTCATTTAGTCTGATAGTTTCAGTTTTACACATGTTCAATTATAAATGACAAGCAGTTTCTTGAAAAGGGGATCTACTGCTTGAAAACTAGGGTAGATGAATGTAAAAGCAGACCACCTTAAGTATTCTGTCCAGGCATGGAAGTGCTAACGGTATAGTGCAAACAAGACAGATAAACTCTCTGTTCTCATGAAGCTTACCTTCTAGGTGGTTGAATATTTCTTTCTAGACATAATGTAAAGGAAAATAATAAGCCCTGTGATTTGAGATTTGTGAACTACTATCAGTTAAGAAGGTTAAGAAGTTTCATGTGCTTTTTAAAAGGTCAAACAGTGTGAGAGAGTAAGGTTAGTAGAAAGAATTCTGGCCTTGGAGTCCAGAATCCCGGATTCTGATTTCAACTCTTCAGTGAACTAATTGTATCACTGCGGGCAAGGTACAACCACCTCTAAGTTTTACTGTTGATAAAACAAGCAAGTTTCAAACTGTACATCATGATCCATTTGAAATCAATTTTGAGGCTCACAATCTAGCTTGTGTTATTTAAAGAAAAATGAGATAGAACAATAACATATTAACATATTATTCATAGAATATTGCTTTGTGAAACTTTTTTCAGCGTTATGCGTCTGTATGCACACATGGGCTCTGTGCGCACACATGGGCTCTGTGCGTACACATGGGCTCTGTGCGCACACATGGGCTCTGTGCAACAAGTAATGATATAAAATTCATGTCAGTATGACTTGTTCCAGTAATAATTGAAAACACTGGATTAGACAACCTCTAAAATCTAATCCAGGTCATTGTTTATATAATTATATGAATTATATCAGCAGTGTCGGTTTAAGAATATATTTATTTTTTTAAATCTCTAAAATCACAGTTTTATGATGGAAACATTGAACATTTTATATGGAATTTTAAGAAATGAAGAAATTGGGTGTGAAAGGGAAAATTAATACATTTATCTTTCAGAGTTGTGTTAATGAGAAAAGCTTCAGAGTTTTGTTTTTTTTTCCAGAATAAGAGAGCCTTATGTAATACCAAAAATATTACATAAATTTAAAAAATATTTTTGTTCATGAGTTACTTGGTAGATTTGAGAGCTTATATGATTTCTGAAGATGTTAATGCTCTATCTACCTCATAAAGAATTAGGAGAAAATGCTCATTTTGATCCCAAAATTTTTAGAAAATCTAGGATATTTTACAAATAAAGGCATCCTTTTACTAATTTATCTTCTACAGAAGGTTTTATGTGTTGTCCCTTAATTTTCGGATTTCAAAAGAGTGATAATAAAATGTTTCATTACTCATTATTTTTGCAAATGTGAATCTTTTAATAGAAAGGCATAAATAAAATGAATCTGTGTTTCATTTCACACTTATATGAATGACTTAACCTATTTTTAAGGTATGTGATAGTGGAATGTGAAGATCAAGATACTCAGCAGAGAGACCCAAAGACCCATGAAATGTACTTGAATGTTATGAGACGGTTCAGCCAAGCATTGTTGAAGGTAACCATTTAATATATGGATTGGCATATACAGTCCATGGGCCCTGTCTAGCCCATTGCCTGTTTTATTGTGGTCTATGAGCTAGATATGGTATGGTCTATGAGCTAAACATGGGGAATAGGTGGGGAAACAGTGGAAGCAGTGTCAGACTTTGTTTTGGGGGGCTCCAAAATCACTGCAAATGGTGATTGCAGCCATGAAATTAAAAGATGCTTACTCCTTGGAAGAAAAGTTATGACTAACCTAGGTAGCATATTGAAAAGCAGAGATATTACTTTGCCAACAAAGGTCCATCTAGTCAAGGCTATGGTTTTTCCAGTAGTTACATATGGATGTGAGAGTTGGACTGTGAAGAAGGCTGAGCGGCGAAGAATTGATGCTTTTGAAGTGTGGTGTTGGAGAAGACTCTTGAGAGTCCCTTGGACTGCAAGGAGATCCAACCAGTCCATTCTGAAGGAGATCAGCCCTGGGTGTTCTTTGGAAGGAATGATGCTGAAGCTGAAACTCCAGTACTTCAGCCACCTCATGCGAAGAGTTGACTCATTGGAGAAGACCTTGATGCTGGGAGGGATTGAGGGCAGGAGGAGAAGGGGACGACAGAGGATGAGATGGCTGGATTGCATCACCGACTCGATGGACATGAGTTTGAGTGAACTCTGGGAGTTGGTGATGGACAGGGAGGCCTGGCGTGCTGCGATTCATGGGGTCACAGAGAGTCGGACACGACTGAGCGACTGAGCTGAGCTGAACTGAACTGATGAGCTAAACGTTGCTTTTTATTTTTAAATAATTGGGAAAAGTCACAAGAAGAGTAATACTTTGCAACACATAAAAATTATGTCAAATTCACAAGTCAGTCTTCATAAGTAATATTTTATTGGGACATAGTTATGCTCATTTGCTTTCATATTGTTTGTGACCACTTTGACTACAATAGGAGTAAATAGCCAGAATGGAAACTCTGTAGTCAACAACACCTAAAGTAGTTAATCCTTGGCCCTTTATAGAAAGTTTGTTGACCCCTAAGTTAATGAAAAAAACCTATTGCTGGAACCAAAAAAACCCCAAATCTTTACTCTTTTATTTCACTCTCTGTTTTCAATTTTTATTTTTAAGACTACGCTTTAACCTCTGAGCCACCAGGGAAGCCCTAAGACTAGGTATATTTACATGAATCTGGCAGTGGCCATATTGCAGATACTTTACATGACTTCTGTTTTTGCTTTTACATTTTCTAGAGATCTGTAGGTGTTTTTTACCTGGTGTTCTTGTGATTGTTAAGGCAGTGTCTCAGTTCAGCCAGCAGAGGGTGCATGGGCCATGAAAAAAATTGTCACAGCAGTTCCTGATTTGCTGTAGAAATATTTTGCTTTATAGCATCTTTATCTGCTGTTTCATGTTCCATGTAAATTGTCTTGAAATTTAAATCACATCTTATTGAACTCTTTGAGAATAAACTTTTTTTATAGCTCTCAGAGCCCATAGATTTGCTATATCTAAACTGATTGGAAAATAAGCAGTTGGTCCTCTCTTCTAATCTCAGTTCTGTCACTTATAGCCTTTGTCATCCTCTGAGGCAATTAGGTCTCTCTGAGAATAAATTTCAGTCTTTTAAATGAAGATACATAATTGCCAGGCTGCTTCTATCAGTGTAATGGAGAAATTAAATGAGAAATTGTTATTTTATAATATTTTATGAACTGAGAATTACTACATTAAGACTTCATAGCATTGGTTTTATGGCTTTTATTTTACTAAGCTAGCATATTATATTGCTATTTGAGAACTTTCTTTTAAGGATTTAATTTGTTCCTTGAAGATAATATTGTTTCTACTATATGCCCAGAGCATTTTTGAAGGAATTATAAGCGTCCAGATATTTATTGAATCAGTCAGTGAATACACTTTGGGTCAGTAAATTTTGTCTTGTCACACATTTGCATGTGGGAAGAAACATGCAATTTGACGACTCAAATATTTTATTTTATTTTAATTTTTTTTTTTCAACTCAAATATTTTAAACTGTGGAAAATCCTGAAAGAGATGGGACCACCAGACCACCTAACCTGCCTCTTGAGAAATCTGTATGCAGTCCAGGAAGCAACAGTTGGAACTGGACATGGAACAACAGACTGGTTCCAAATAGGAAAAGGAGTACATCAAGGCTGTATATTGTCACCCTGCTAATTTAACTTATATGCAGAGTACATCATGAGAAACGCTGGACTGGAAGAAACACAAGCTGGGATCAAGATTGCCGGGAGAAATATCAATAACCTCAGATATACAGATGACACCACCCTTATGGCAGAAAGTGAAGAGGAACTAAAAAGCCTCTTGATGAAAGTAAAAGAGGAGAGTGAAAAAGTTGGCTTAAAGCTCAACATTCAGAAAATGAAGATCATGGCATCCGGTCCCATCACTCCATGGGAAATAGATGGGGAAACAGTGGAAACAGTGTCAGACTTTATTTTTTTGGGCTTCAGAATCACTGCAGATGGTGATTGCAGCCATGAAATTAAAAGACGCTTACTCCTTGGAAGAAAAGTTATGACCAACCTAGATAGCATATTCAAAAGCAGAGACATTATTTTGCCGACTAAGGTCCGTCTAGTCAAGGCTATGGTTTTTCCAGTGGTCATGTATGGATGTGAGATTTGGACTGTGAAGAAGGCTGAGCGCCAAAGAATTGATGCTTTTGAAGTGTGTTGGAGAAGACTCTTGAGAGTCCCTTGGACTGCAAGGAGATCCAACCAGTCCATTCTGAAGGAGATCAACCCTGGGATTTCTTTGGAAGGAATGATGCTGAAGCTGAAACTCCAGTACTTTGGCCACCTCATGCAAAGAGTTGACTCATTGGAGAAGACCTTGATGCTGGGAGAGATTGGGGGCAGGAGGAGAAGGGGATGACAGAGGATGAGATGGCTGGATGGCGTCACTGACTCGATGGACACGACTCTGAGTGAACTCCGGGAGTTGGTGATGGACAGGGAAGCCTGGCGTGCTGCAATTCATGGGGTTGCAAAGAGTCTGACACAACTGAGCGACTGAACTGAACTGAAGATAACAGGCTTCTCATTATCTCTGAATCAAGATTTTTTTTTCAGTATTACTTTGTGTTGAAGTTTGTAGTTATTAAATAATAAATAAAGGTCACCCATGTTATTGAAGAAACTGATCATTATGCTATATAGAGTTAACTTTTCTTTCCTTTGAATTCCTTCAGGGTGATAAGTCTGTCAGAGTTATGCGTTCTCTGCTGGCTGCACAACAGACTTTTGTAGATCGGCTGGTGCACCTAATGAAGGCAGTGCAGCGTGAAAGTGGAAATCGTAAGAAAAAGGTAAACCTTCTGGCTTTGCTTTCTGTTTATGCTTAGAGGTGGTGGTTTAGTCACTAAGTCATATCCGACTCTTTGTGATCCCATGGATTGTAGCCTGACAGTCTCCTCTGTCCATGGGATTTCCCAGGCAAGAATACTGAAGTAGGTTGCCATTTCCTTCTCTCGCAGATCTTTCAGACCCAGGGATCAAACCTGGGTCTCTTGCATTGCAGGCAGATTAACAACATTAATCTCACTGTACACCTTTACCAGAACTCTTAAGTGACCAGTAGATCTCAACAGTGGGCTTAAAATATTCAGGAAACCATGTTGTAAACAGATGTGTTACCATACAGGCTTTGTTCTTCATTTAAGAGCAAGCAATTGATTTAGCGTAACTCTTAAGGGCCTTAGGATTTTTGAAATGGTAGATAAGTGTTGGCTTCAACTTCAGCCCCTAACCAGAGCATCAGCCTGCCCTTTGAAGCTTTGAAGCCAGGCATTGACTTCTCCTTTTGAGCTATGAAAGTCCTAGATGGCATTCTTCCAATAAAAGTCTGTGTCATCTGCAGTGAAAAATCTGTTGTTTAGTGTAGTAGCAACTTCTGTTAATTATTTTTGGCCAGATTCTGTGGATAACCTTGCTGCATCTTCTACATCTGCACTTGCTGCTTCATCTTGCATTTTCATGCTACGGAGATGACTTCTTTCCTTAAACCTCATGAGCCAACCTCTGCTAGCTTCAAATTTTTCTTCTGCAGTTTTCTCACCGCTTTCAGCCTTCACAGCCTTGTATTTGCCACATACTGCAGAACACATATTGTTTTGCCTGTGTTTTAAATCAGACAGTCCCAAATGTAGTGTTAACATTGGCTAAAACTCTTTTCAGACATTTTTTTCATGATGATAATAAAAGACAAACTTAGTTTTTATTTACATAGTTTTAATAGAAACATGCCCCCACATTTTAGTGCAAGGCCAAGATGATGCTCCACCACCACTGTTTGTGTTATTACCAGGAATAATGAAATGGCTACAGTTAATAATTTAAAATCACATGTAATGCTTTTCCATCCCTCATAATGAAGTTGGGAGAGACTTGTCTTGGTGAGTCTAACAGTGGTAAATGTGTCACAAGGGAATCCATGAGTTAGGTTTCAGATGGTAAAACAAATACTAATATTGTTGCTACCTTCTTTCCTTTGCTGATATCATTTAGGAAAAATTCTCTTGATTGACGTCTTTGAATCTAGATGTTTGAGTTCTAATAAAAATACATTAATTCCACATTTAAAAACAGATTAAAGCTTTTATTTTGAATGTTAAATATTCTCTTTTACTTTATAATTCTTTAGATTATAATATATATTCTGTAAAAATATATTGCATGTCTACTGTGTGCCAAGCACTCTTTCTAGAGTCTGGGATACAATGGTGAATATAAAAATCCCTACCCTTTATAATGTAAGGAGCTTACATTCCTGTTGGAGGGAAAAGTTAGCAAAATAAATAAAATATATTATATGCTATATAGTGTCTTATGCTATTGAGGAAAATACAGCAGGAAAGGGGAATAGGTAGTGCCCGGTTCAAGTATTAAGGCAGTGTTTCATTTCTCAATGGAATGATCATGAAGGTCTCACTAAGAGTTGACATTTGGACAAAAACCTGAAGCAAGTTGGGGAGCATACCATGGGAATATCTAGAGAAGACAGTTTCAGCAAGAGGAACGGCAAGCACAGAGGCCCTGATGTGGGAGCATGTGTGACATGTTTGAGAAATAGGAAGAAGTGCAGTGTATTTAGTTAAGTTTTCTCCCCATGAAAACAAGCTTACCTATTTAAAGAATGCTAGACTCACAAGGTTTCCCAAGTGGTGCAAGTGGTAAAGAATCTGCCTGCTAATGCAGGAGATGCAAGGAAGGTGGGTTCCCTGGACCGAGCAGCCTGGTGGGCTACAGTCCATGAGGTTGCAAAGAGTTGGACAGACTGAGCATGCACGCATGCGCACACACACACACTCTCAATCTCTCTCTCTCTCTCACAGCTTTCCAAGAAAATAGGTTGTCCTTTTGAAATTGAATAGGTGGGCTTGGTCTAAACATTATAGATGCTGTTAAGTGAGAAGACTGTTTCATCATGACTTGAACTGCTCAGTTTCTGAAATCTTGGCTTAATGCAGTATGTATGTGAGCTAAAGAAAATGAGTAAATGATTATAAGAGTTTGAGCAAGCTCTGGGAGTTGGTGATGGATATGGAAGCCTAGCGTGTTGCAGTCCATGGGGTCACAGAGTCGGACGCAACTGAACTGAACCTGATATCTTAGTAAAAGTTTCATCAGATAGAATCAATGAATAGTAAAATGTAGGGTCCAAGTTCCTCCAAGTAAATTGAGTTTACTTTTTAAACCCAAAATACACAGTGAAACAGCTAATAAAATTCTTGTTTAATATCTGGTCATGTGAAATTAAGCTTCAAACAACATTAGTCTCTTTGTGACTTCATAAGTCCTTTTAAAGCAGAAATTATATCTTTAAGTCCAGCCTGAGAATATCCCTGATTCTCAGTTGCAGCAAGAGAAACATACTCCCTGACCTCTGAGAGTCCAGCATTTCATAGGTCAGGGGATCGTGCCTTACAAAGTGTGCTGCTGTTATTGTCAGGTGGATTATAAGTGCTTTTCTCTCACACATACTAACTCCTTTATGTTATGTTACTTCACATAGACTTTGATGGTGCTTTGCAGATATTTTAACGTTAATGTTATCAGTCTTTTACATCCTTACCATATGCTTTAAAAGTCACTTTTCCATTGTAACCTAATTAGTACTTTATAACTTGTTCTAGAATGAGAGACTACAGGCATTGCTTGGAGACAATGAAAAGATGAACTTGTCCGATGTGGAACTCATCCCACTGCCTTTAGAACCTCAGGTGAAAATTAGAGGAATAATTCCAGAAACAGCTACATTGTTTAAGGTAATGGTGGTGGATCTTTTATATCTATGACTGGAGCTGATTCTTTAAAGCTGTATCAGAGACTCTACTTTTGGGAAAAAAATGCCTTTTATTTATCTGTGTTTTAAGATCTTTTTGTAATACCTGTGGACATTTTTATGTGAAATGTATGAAGTATTTTTATATCACTGGGTTTTTTAATATTTAATTCTTTGAACTATTTATTAATCAGAGCCGCACCTGTCTTTTCCCATGTAAGCTTAAAAAATAAATTGAATTGCACACTTAGGCATTTACTTTATAAGTTCCTATGGTTAGATAAGAATTCCAGTTACCCTTTTATAAAATTTTTCAATTTGGTATCTGTTCCTATAACTTAAATATTTTCTTATCTTTTTAAGTGGTAATTCTCTTTAGTCCATAACAGCATGTACCTGGCTTTCTTTTGGCTGGCCACCACTTGGATAGTTAGAAAGGACTGGAGGCAGCTGCCTTCTCTAAGCAGACCAAAGGTCTGAGATCATTCCTTGTGAAGCTTCATTGAGACATGATGTTGTAGGATTCTAGGGTTGGAAAAGGGGGAAGTTGCATTGGAATATTACTTTCTATTGGGTAAGAAAGGCCTCATAGATCTCTCCTTTGGATATATTTTAAAAAGGGTATGATTACAATAAGAAATAGTTCAGATTTTTTTTAAGGGTGTGATTTGAAAGGCAGCCTTTGGCAGCCCAGCATGCACAACTGCAATATGTTTCAAAAAGCAGTACTTTAACCTTACTGCATCTTATGGACTGATAGTGTCTATTCTTCTAAAAATTATTCTATTGCATCAGTTTTAAATGTTGTTTGCAACCTGTTTAGTTGGTTTTAAGACACATTGAGTTATAAACCTGCAATTAAAAAAATGCTGGTTATAGGAG
Organism: Ovis aries; assembly: GCF_016772045.2. Taxonomy (NCBI): domain Eukaryota; kingdom Metazoa; phylum Chordata; class Mammalia; order Artiodactyla; family Bovidae; genus Ovis; species Ovis aries. Next base: position 14,187,725 of record NC_056076.1, on the reverse strand, counting down.
AGAGAATGCAAGTATTTCTTAGTTCATGCTGTTAAGTCACTTCAGTCGTGTTCGACTCTGTGCGACCCCATAGACGGCAGCCCACCAGGGTCCCCCATCCCTGGGATTCTACAGGCAAGAACACTGGAGTGGGTTGCCATTTCCTTCTCCAATGCAGGAAAGTGAAAAGTGAAAGTGAAGTCACTCAGTCATGTCCGACTCTTAGCGACCCCATGGACTGCAGCCTACCAGGCTCCTCCGTCCATGGGATTTTCCAGGCAAGAGTACTGGAGTGGGCTGCCATTGCCTTCTCCAGTAGAACTCCCAAATAAGATCTGCTTCTGATATTCTCATTCCCTTTAGGACTAACCAAGAACAGTGTTTTATCATTTTTTAGCAAACAGGATGAAAAAGAATGTTTAAGACATAGAGCCAGAGTTGTAAGAGTGCAGTATGAGAATCTGTCATCATTGTTAGGTAGATTCTGGATCCATTTTTTTTTCTTAAATAATTTTATAATTATGTCATATATACAAAGTATAGATGGTCCGTAAGATATCATGGGATATCTTTTTAATCCTAATGTTCAATTCTGAATTTTTTCTTCTAGCCTTTATTAAATAAGTGGACATTCTTGAAAATTCTGAGTTGGAGTTTAGGACTAATGGTTCTAGGGCATTTACTGCATAACTCTAGGATTATAATTCTTAACCATTTGGGGGTCATGAGTTTAAGAGTCCAATGAAAGTAATGGATTGGATATTTTAGAAAGTTACCTGTAATGCTTGTACATACACTGAAATGTCTACACAGAGTTGTAGCAGAATCCGTGAATTCTTGTTGCCCTTCTATGAACTCCTTAGAGCTGAAAAGGTTATGGACTTAGTTTTCAATATTTTTAGACAGCATTTTGTTAGACCCTAGCTTAAGAACAAAAGCTAGATCTCTGTGGGGAGTGAGCCCCTTAAGGCACTGAGATTAGTGCCCTAGTTATCCTTAGATTGTCATATGTTTACACTAGATTTCAGATGTACTCTAAATTTCAAAATCAGGTCCAAATCGGAATAGGGAAGTTGCAACAAAGAACATCTTGCCTTATCACTTATCTTTAGGAATTTTGCTTCCAGTTGTTTTCTTGAGCGTTTGTGAGTAGGGTACAGGGATAAAATATATTTACCCTGAGGTGATCAAAGGATACTACAACTGTTTGAAGTTTTAATTCACTAGAGGTTGTAGTTTCTAAACTTAAATTCTTTGAAGGATTTTTGATGCCTTTCCCCTACATTTTATAGTGAAGTTTTCAAACATATAGCAAAGTTGAAAGGCTTTCACAGTAAACAACTATACACTCCCTTCTTCAATTCTGTTAGTAACATTTTACTGTACTTTTTTTGTCACACACCTGTTCATCCCTCTGTCTGATGCTTTTTATGCTGTTATCTCTCATGGTCTATAGAAACTAACATTATTTGATTTGTCAGACTCATTTCTTTAGATTATTACAGGTTTCTCTATATTTCCATCTTATATAATTTGAAAATAATATTTTTATTTCCAGAGTGCTCTTATGCCTGCACAGTTATTCTTTAAGACTGAAGATGGAGGCAAATATCCAGTTATATTTAAGCATGGGGATGATTTACGCCAAGATCAACTTATTCTCCAAATCATTTCACTCATGGACAAGGTGAGGATAATCTTATGTTGGTAGGGAACATGTTTTCATTTCAGAAATCAATGGTTTAGTGGATATGCTATGCATGGATACAGAATTACATGTACCCAGAATTATATAACATTCAGGTACAGTCCTGGAGAGCTGAACAATCTCCACTTGATCTTGAACAAATGTAGTTGTTATTGTATTACTGTAGATGGCTCTTAAGATGAGTATAAAATGAAACTGCATGTGTTCCTTTTTATAAAAACTTTTTCACAGTTCTTTCAGTGTTGGATTTAGTAATTTTCTTCCTCTTAGTCAATTAAATCTTCTTTCTTAAATCCTGTTTCTGTCCATGGATTTTAAAGAAACATATTTGTTTTCATTTCCTTATTTGGAGTCATAAAATACTTCATGGCCAGTAAGGCCTGCATAAATCCTTAGGAGGAACCCTCTGTCAGTGAAAACTGACAGTGATTTAGAAAAAGATAAAGAGATGTATTAAACTGCTATAATACTACAAAACTGTTTCTTAACATTCTTTTCATTTGTTTAATATAACTTTTGATCTTAGCTTCTACGAAAAGAAAATCTGGATTTGAAGTTGACGCCCTACAAAGTATTAGCCACTAGTACAAAGCATGGTAAGTTTATTTTTTAACAATTATTTATTCAGTGTCCAATGAGTATATTTTTCCTTTTTAAATTGGAAGTTGTTAAGAACACTAGGGATTGAACTCATTTGTAACACTGAAGACCAGTCAGGCCTTCCTGGCGACCTGTCTATCTTCCCTCCCTCCCTTTCTTTTTATACCTCTTGAAATCATTAAACAGCGTATTTGGGAAAAAAATGAGAACCTTTATGATATATTTCTTTGGATTCAAAACTGTTTCCAAACCACAGTAGTTTTCTTCTGTGGTGATTTGTATCTGAAATCATAATTGTTTTTGTTATTGTTCAGTTACTAAGTCATGTTCAACTCTTTGCGACCTAATTCACTGCAACATACCAGGCTCCTTCCTCAGTCCTCCACTATGTCCTGGAGTTTGCTTAGATTTGTGTCTGTTGAGTCTGTAATGCTCTCTAACCATCTCATCCTCTGCTGCACCCTTCTCCTTTTGCTTTCAATCCTTTCGTAGCATCAGTGTCTTTTCCAGTGAGCTGGCTCTTCACATGAAGTAGCCAAAGTATTGGAGCTTCAGCTTCAGCATCAGTCCTTCCAATGAATATTCATGGTTGATTTCCATTAGGATTGACTGGTTTGATCTCTCTACAGTAAAAGGGATTCTCAGGAGTCTTCTCCAACACTAAAATTCGAAAGCATCAGTTCTTTGGAACTCAGCCTTCTTTGTGGTCCATCACATCCCTACATGACTGCTGGAAAAACCATAGCTTTGTCTATATAGACCTTTGTCTTTGATGTCTCTGCTTTTTATTACGCTGTCTAGATTTGTCATAACTTTCCTTCCAAACAGCAAACAACTTTTAATTTCATGGGTGCAGTCACCGTCTGCAGTGATTTTGGAGCACAAGAAAATAAAAACTGTCACTGCTTCAACTTTTTCCCTTTCTATTTACCATGACGTGATAGGACCAGATGCCATGATCTTAGTTATTTGAATGTTGAGTTTCAGGCTACTTTTTTCACTCTCTTTAACCCTAATCAAGAGGCTTTTTAGTTCCTCCTCACTCTCTGCCTTTACAGTTGTATCATCTGCATATCTGAGGCTGTTGATATTTCTTCTGGCAATCTTGATTCCAACTTGTGACTCATTCAGCTTGGCATTTCATGTGATGTACTCTGCATATAATCATTATTGAGAGTTACTAAAACCTAGAGAGGCTTTGTATTGTGCTGTGCTTATGCAAACCACTCAGCAGATGATATTGCTTTTATTCATTGATTTTTTTTTTTTTAATATATATGTCTAACTCTTTCTGAGATTGAGTAACCTCTAGAAGTTTGGCGGAAGATTCCCTCAGAATGCTTGCCTAATGTGTGTTGTAACTTTTATAATCTTATTACTCTTAGAGCTTCTTACCCTTAGATTAGGTACTTCGGAGAAACAAGTACTTGTTTTATTTTAGGCTTTCTGCCCTTCTCCTTGTTACTTCCAAATCTTTCTGGCAGTTTAATTTCTTATATGTTCTATTACTGTCCTACATAAATTGATTTACTTAGCTTTTATTTGCTCCTGGGACCGAGACAAAAGCATTAGCTTAGTTTACAAGTTCTTGAGTGGTATAACATACCTCCATACCTCTCTGTTACACCTCTTTTTTCCACTCTCCTTGCTTCTTAGACTTTAGCCACACCATCCACCTTCCATTTTCGCAAATGTACCATGCTCTTTTGAGCCTTATATTATTGTAATCTTTAATATTCTTTCTGCCTTATTTATGCATCTTATTATCCTTCAAAGCACAGTTCAGATGTCAGAGGCCCTCTGATCTGTATTGTAATATAGGTCTCCCTTTACTGTTCCTTTTCATAGTGTCCTTTCATTCATAGCATTTATTCCAATAAAATTTGCAAACTCGTGAGATATTTGAAAGCAGGTCAAAGCGCTGTTTTTGCTTACCTGCAAAATTCTTGCTACCTAGTAGAAAAACTACAAATATATGTTAAATGCATTGATGCAGACTGTTCGGTATTTATCATATGGGAATAAATGAGATGTTTCTTACTCTAAAATAATGCACAGTCTCCTAATAAGCATGCAGATAATTATAATGTGTCATTGTTTGGTCACTTAGTCATGTCTGACTCTTTGCAGCCCCGCAGACTATAGCCTTCCAGGCTCCTCTGTCCATGGGATTTCCCAGATACGACTACTGGAGATGGTTGCCATTTTCTTCTCCAGAGGATCTTCCTGCCCAGGGATTGAATTTGTTTCTCTTGCATTGGCAGACAGATTCTTTACCACTGATTCACTAGGGCAGCCCAATTATAATGTAAGGCTTACCAAAACCAGATCATAGTTGTTTATGATTCTGAAATATTTCCATCATTCAACTTTGATTTTTTTTTCACAGATTTGTAGTTTTACACTTCTTTTGTCGTCCCTGGACTTACTTACAGGCTTAATTTTTATCCTTATTCTCATGTATACTATCCCCCTCCCCTTCTTTATGGTAGTTCAGGTAGGGGATTTATACTTCCCTCTCATAGCATTTCCAGGGAATGGCAGAAGATAGAGTATTACACAAAGAAAGCCAATGAATATACTATAATTTTAGGGTTAGGTGATTGATATTCTGAAATGCCACAATTTCAGATTTCTTAAAGTGATTTTTCATTTAGAATTTTAACTGACATATGTTATAAAACTGAAGAAAGAAATTTTTATGCCAAATTTAAGAACCCTTACCCTGTTACTGATCTGATAAATAGAGTGCCTGAAGAACTGTGGACACAGGTTCTGACATTGTACAGGAAGGTGTGATCGAAACCATCCCCAAGAAAAAGAAATGCAAAAAGCCAAAATGGTTGTCCGAGGAGGCCATACAAATAGCTGAGAAAAGAAGAGACGTGAAAGGCAAAGGAAAAGGAAAGATATACCCATATGAATGCAGAGTTTCAAAGAACAGCAAGGAGAGATAAGAAAGTCTTCCTCAGTGATCAGTGCAAAGAAATAGAGGAAAACAATAGAATGGGAAGGACTAGAGATCTCTTCAAGAAAATTAGAGATATCAAGGGACCATTTCATGCAAAGATGGGCACAATAAAGGACAGAAATGGTATGGACCTAACAAGCAAAAGATATTGAGAAGAGGTGGTAAGAATACACAAAAGAACTACACAAAAAAGATCTTAATGACCCAGATAACCACGTTGGTGTAATCACTCACCTAAAGCCAGACATCCCGGAATATGAAGTCAAGTGGGCCTTAGGAAGCATCACTACAAAGAAAGTTATTAGAGGTGATGGAATTCCAGTTGAGCTATTTCAAGTCCTAAAAGATGATGCTGTGAAAGTGCTACACTCAATATGCCAGCAAATTTGGAAAACTCAGCAATGGTCAAGACTGGAAAAGATCGGTTTTCATTCAAATCCCAAAGAAAGGCAATGCCAAAGAATGTTCAAACTACCACAAAATATTGTATTCATCTCACATGCTAGCAAAGTAATGCTCAAAATTCTCCCAGTGAGGCTTCAACAATACATGAACTGAGAACTTCCCGACATTCAAGCGGGATTTAAAAAAGGCAGAGGAACCAGAGATCAAATCGCCAAAATCCACTGGATTGTAGAAAAGGCAAGAGAGTTCCAGAAAAATACCAATATCTGCTTTATTGACTATGCCAGAGCCTTTGACTGTGTGGATCACAACAAACTGGAAAATTCTGAAAGAGATGGGAATATGAGACCACCTTACCTTCTTGAGAAATGTGTATACAGGTCAAGAAGCAGCAGTTAGAACCAGATGTGAAACAATGGGCTGGTTCCAAATTGGGAAAGGAGTGTGTCAAGGGTGTATTTTGTCATCTTGTTAACTCCCCTGGGGAAGGAAATGGCAACCCACTCCACTACTCTTGCCTGGAGAATCCCATGGACAGAGAAGCCTGGTAGGCTACAGTCCACGGGGTCGCAAAGAGTTGGACACGACTGAGCGACTTCACTTCACTTTACTTACTTAACTTACATGCAGAGCATTTCATGGGAAATGCTGGGCTGGATGAAGCACAAGCTGGAATCAAGATTGCTGGGAGAGAAATATCAATAACCTCAGATATGCAGATGACACCACCCTTATGGCAGAAAGCGAAGAGGAACTAAAGAGTCTCTTGATTGAAGTAAAAGAGGAGAATGAAAAATCTGGCTTACATTCAACAAACGAAGATCATGGGATCCAGTCCCATCACGTCATGGCAAATAGATGGGGAAACAATGAAAACAGTGAGAGACTTTATTTTGGGGGGCTCCAAAATCGCTGCAGATGGTGACTGCAGCCATGAAATTAAAAGATGCTTGCCTCTTGGAAGAAAAACTATGACCAACCTAGACAGCATATTAAAAAGCAGAGACATTACTTTGCCGACAAAGGTCCGTCTAGTCAAAGCTATGGTTTTTCCAGTAGTCATGTATGTATGTGAGAGTTGGGCTATAAAGAAAGCCATGCACCGAAGAATTGATGCTTTTGAACTGTGGTGTTGGAGAAGACTCTTGAGAGTCCCTTGGACTGCAAGGATATCAAACCAGTCAATCCTAAAGGAAATCAGTCCTGAATATTCATTAGAAGGACTGATGCTGAAGCTGAAACTCCAATACTTTGGCTACCTGATACAAAGCACTGACTCATTGGAAAAGACCCTGATGCTGGGAAAGATTGAAGGCAGGAGGAGAAGGGAATGACATAGGACAAGATGGTTGGATGGTATCACCGACTCAGTGAACATGAGTTTAAGCAAGCTCTGGGAGTTGGTGATAGACGGGAAGCCTGGTGTGCTGCAGTCCATGGGGTTGCAAAGAGTCGAACATGACTGAGTAACAACTGAACTGAACCTTATTACTTTGTGTTCCTGTATATAATAATAGAAATTGGCCTAGAGAAACATACAGATTTTCAGCTTAATTTTTTTAATATGTTTCCGTGTAGTTACTATGATGTAAATGCCAATATATTACTAAATACAATGTTTATAGACCTCTTCAAGCTAATAAGTTTGTATTGTGTACATTTGCAAATGAACACTATTCTTAACAGAATCTTGATTGCTTAACCAATATTGTTTTGTCATTCAGTCATGTCTGACTTTGCGATCCCATAGACTACAGCACACCAGGCTCCTCTGTTCTCCACTCTCTCTCTGAGTTTGCTCAAATTCATGTCGATTGAGTCAGTGATGCTATCTAACCATATCATCCTCTGCTACCTCCTTCTGCCTTCAGTGTTCCCAGCATCAAAGTCTTTTCCAACAGAGGGGGCTCTTCACATCAGGTGGCCTAAGTGAGCTTCAGCTTCAGCAAGCCCTTCCAGTGGCTTAACCAAAAGCTGTGCTTAATACAATATATCTATTTCTGTGTAGGCTTCATGCAGTTTATCCAATCAGTTCCTGTTGCTGAAGTTCTTGATACAGAAGGAAGCATTCAGGTATAATATCTATTTTAATGATTTATAAATTTCGGGAACATTTCTTCTTAGAAAAGTTTCAGTCTCTATAAAAAGTACATAGAGTTTTAGAAATGACAGTCTCTTTTTCTCACTTTTCTTCCCTAAAGTTGTTTTTTTTTTCCCCAAAGAATTAAACAATGCTAACAGTTGGAAATGTTTCCAAGGTAGATAGATGTTCAGTTCCTTAAACTTTGCCTGGCACATAATAGGCGATCAGGAATTTTTTTGAAGTTTATGGTTACATTATATTGCAAAGTATGGAAATATTATGATTTATGTAGCCATCAGTGAACATTCTGATTATTTCCAGTTTTTGTTGTTATTCAGAACAAGGCTACAGTGATATTCTTGTCATACGTGTTTTACATAATTATGTTTTTTAAGACCTTTTTCCCCACCCTCCCTCTCCAAAATCATTATTCTCCTTTAAGATAAGAAAAGGCAAGTTGTACTAAGCCATATGTATATTTGAAATTGTTTTTATATTTTAAAATCGTGAATTAGTGTTTATTGCAAAATTCTTACTTCATGTTAATAGTTTACTTTTGTTATCTTTTGAATGTAATTTTTCTTTTTTCCTATGAAAAATGTATGTAATTCACACAGAAAAAATTGATATGCCTGAGATGAAAAATCATACAGTGAAGGGCTTGATAAAGGATATTTACTATACTATGTTTTTGTGTTTCTCAGTTTTGAGTGTCCCAGTAATTTAGTGTGGAGTTCAGACTTTCAGAAAGACTTTACTCTGATTTCTTAACAAAACAAGAGGTTGATTCTATTATTTGGTTCAAGGTACAGTTGTGCTCAGTTGCTTAAAAACTCAGACACAAAACATCAAACTGCCAGAGTTTGAAGTTGGGCTCTGTGGCTTTCTATCTATATTTTGAGTAACCTTGCAAACAGGTTAACCTTGAGCTGGTATTTGGCTTTCAGTAGGAACTCATAAGGGTGGTTCACATACCTAGACTCTTTGTACAAATAATATGATTTATAGGAATCAACCGGCCTCCCTTCTAGAATTTTGATAGTTGCTGGACTAAATAGACTATAGAGGGTGCCTGTGTAAGCAGCCCCCAGGAAATAAGCTCAGTGTATCCCTTCAGAAGAGAACAAGGAGGATTCACATGTAATTCACAAGCTTTGCCTGCGTGTCTTCTCCATGTTGATTCCATTGCATTTATTTCTGCTATAATACACCTTACTAGTGGTACAGCTGTAAGCTGAGTCTGTGACCCTATCGAACAGATCAAATCTGTCAGAGGTTTAGGGGACCTCCTAACATACGATTTAAGTCTCGGTTTTTGTATCTATAAAATTGGGGTAATAAGAGTACTTAGCAATAGAATTCTTCTGAAGATGACATGAAATGTATACAGAGCTTGAAGACAGGTTCTAACTGAAGTAACTGTTTAATAAAGTTGTCAATTATTATGTTGTTCTGTGCAATTATGATTTTGTAAAATAAAGACAGTGACAGTTTGTGTCCTGATTCGTAATTCCGTGTGTGATCGGTATAAATAATTTTGCCAAGTCGTAGCTTATCTCATCTTCAGCTTTAGTAGATAGTTAAAAATTGTTCACCAAAATAATTATTTTTGGAAACAACTGTTTTTCTTTGCTACTCATCTTTACTTAATCTTGGTATTGTCGAGCTTCTAAATTTTGATATTTATTATTATTTAGTTTACATTCCCCTGATCACCAAAAAACATTGAGTGAAATATGTGTATAGGCCATTTATTTCTTCTGTGAAGTGCTTGTTCATATATTTTGCCCATTTTTTTCTTGGATTTTTTGTCTTTTTCTTATTGGTTTGTAGGAGTTCTTTATATTTTCTAGATATGCATTCTTTTTCACTTATAGAATGTTTAAAAAGCTTAAAACATAGGATAAATTTATCTTTTAATAGAGTGTTAGTTATATTTTCAGATAGTATACTGTGTCTATTTTTCTTTAACATCTACATGTAAAAGAATAGGCTAGTTGATAATATGGGGAAAAGAAAGTATACAATTTTCCCCAGTATGTCCAGACTGTTTGGACACTCTAGTGTATTTATTGTGCCCTTGCAATTCTTTGGTTCAGTCTGTATCTCATGTTTATCTTCTGTCAATTTCCTCTTAATTTGAAAAGTCTTAGCATTGCATTGTAACTATTTTGAGTATTGGAATGTAATTTTATTGAGCTTGTTAATGGTAGCAGTATTTCAGTGGCTATACTTAAAAGGTCATTTTAAAAATTCATGTTTACTTTTAGGAGAATGTATGATTCACAGAAAGCCTCTCATGTTTACTTTCAGGAGAAATGTGAAACAAACTGGTAAATTAAGTATGAGATATAGCAGTACATTTATTTAATGTTTTCCTCTGTGGTATAGAAATATCACACTTTTATTTATTTGTTTATTTCTTAGTCTCTGACTATAAGCATAGTAATATGACTGATTCCTGAGAAATATGCTTCCCCAATTCTGCATTTTATAAAGTTTTATACCAGATACCTGTTTGTCATTATTTACAAATTTGAAATGCTTAATTTATTTAAAGGATTGAATTTGTAAACATATAAACATCTTTTCAGAACTTTTTTAGAAAATATGCACCAAGTGAGAATGGGCCAAATGGAATCAGTGCTGAAGTTATGGACACTTACGTTAAAAGCTGTGGTAAGTTTTTCAACTTACTGCTTCTCATTGATATGTGGGAATAAAGGAAAGGAAGCTATCTTGTTGTCACATTCATACACATTTAGAACATGTTAAGATTTTGGCTTAGATTTGTCCATTTTGGGCTGCAATAACAAAATACCAGATACTGGGTGACTTATAAACAATAGAAATTTATTTCTCATAGTTCTGGAGGCTGGAAGTCTGAGATAAGGGGCCAGCTTGGTCAGGTGAGGACCTTCTTCGGGTTAAAGACCTGTTATTGTAACTGCACCTGCTGGGAACGGCTAGGCAGCTCTGTGGGGTCTTTCATAAGGTGCTGATTCCATACTTGAGGGCTGTTGCTGCTGCTAAGTCACTTCAGTCATGCCCGACTCTTCGCATCCCCATGGACTGCAGCCTACCAGTCCTCTCCAGGACTGGGATTTTCCAGGCAAGAGTACTGGAGTCGGGTGCTACTGCCTTCTCCAATACTTGAGGGCTAAGTACCTCCAAAAGGTCCCACATCCTACCTTGGGTGTTAGAGGCATGTTCATTTTGAGGGGACACTACTATTCAAGCCACAGCAGTTTTAAATGCCCTATAAGAAGATTAAAAGATAGAAAATGTGATAAAAGAAGTCATTAATGTTTTGACATAATGGTAGGAATACAGTGTAAATTCTGCTTAGTCTTTTATAGATATATCTTTGCAATCACTTAACTATTTTGTAACTGTAAGTTATCTCTTCCTGGAAGCTGTAATTTTTCCCTTGATTTTCTTTGAGTTTGAATAAGCGATTAAGTGGTGGTGGTGGTGGTGGTGGTTTAGTCACTAAGTCATGCCCGACTCCTGCGAACTCATGGACTCTAGCCTGCTAGACTTCTTTGTCCAAGCAGTTAAGTAGATTGGGAAAAGTCTGTCAGGAATAATCATGTTTTTGATAAATCTCTAGACCTAAGATTATAGTGCCATGTTAAGAAGTACCTATCATAGTATTTTAGATGAGTACTTATGGTCACTTACTGGAAATGTCAGTAGTGGCAAGCTGAAGAGATTAATTCAAATGTTTCAACCACTTATGCCTATTCTCATGAAGTTTATATTTTTTATTTTCTTAAGATTCTTTTTTTTTAACAGCTAGATTGTTTAAGGGAGAGTTAATAAAAGAATTGACACTAGACTTGAGCCCTGAATAGTATATGGCATATATCATGTTATTCCTGTTTTACATAAATATTATATTTATGTTTACATCCATATTTATACTTAAGCAGTCAAAGCTGAGGGAAGCAAGTAGAGGATTTTCTAGACATACAATAACTATATTTATACTTTTGCATCATTTAATGGCTTATAAGTTGCTCTCTTATACATGACTATTTTTTTATTTTTCACAATGCTCCTGTGATGTTGTATTCCAGATTATTTTGTACTGCATAATTTATTCCTAAACTTATATTTGGTATATTTTTGACTGAGAATTATAAAGAAAATGTAATATTCTTAGGAACTTTTAAAATACTGAAATAAAATGTGTGTATATATATTCAAATTCTTTATACTTTTAATTCTCATTTTAAACTAAGAAACATAGCATTTTACAGGTAACTGTATTTACCCATGAAAATGTGTTCAACCATAAAAATGATCACATGCAGTGTATTTTGATTTAAAATTTTTTTTAAGTTGATTAAAGCATCTAGGAGAGAATGTTCCCCTTTTCTTACTCTGTATTTCTCTCTCCTCTCCTTCCCTCCCTGCTTTACTTCTTTATTTTTTCCCCTTTCTCTTCCATCCATTTTTTTCTCTGTTCATTCTGTTTTCTAAGATCTGAAAAATTAATATATTTTCTAAAGGCTTGATAGATCACTCACATGGCTGGCAGCTTATACTGTTTTTCAGCCAAGCTTGTTAATCAAGGCACTTGTAGAGGCTTCCCCGTGGCTTGTGTTTCTCAGAGCTGGATTTATGAAGAATTTTAAGAGATAAGAAGTAGAAACTTTTTGTTTCTGAAGGCCTGGATTGGGAAGCTGGTAGTTTGTCACTTTTGTCATATTCTGTTGGTCAGAAGAGTCACACAACCTGCCTGGATTCAAGGGAAAAGGTTATAGTTCCTACTTTGAATTAAAAGCATGTAAAAGAATCTTTAATTAGCCACACCTGGTTTTCACTGGGAGAAGGCAGTGGCGCCCCACTCCAGTAGTCTTGCCTGGAAAATCCCACAGACAGAGGAGCCTGGTAGGCTGCAGTCCATGGGGTTGCTGAGGTTCAGGCATGACTGAGCGACTTCACTTCCACTTTTCACTTTCATGCATTGGAGAAGAAAATAGCAACCTACTCCAGTGTTCTTGCCTGGAGAATCCCAGGGACGGGGGAGCCTCATGGGCTGCCATCTATGGGATCGCACAGAGTCGGACACGACTGAAGTGACTTAGCAGCAGCAGTTTTCATTACTTTATTACTTGAGATATTTTGCATGCCATCAATCAATTACCTTCTGTCTTGTTACTTAACTTTCATGTAGTGACTATAACTTTTTTATATCATATATATAGTAAAGAAATGCTAACTTATTTTAATTTTTTAAATTATGAAAGTATGAACTGGGATATTATAATTATTTTTTAAGTAAATTAATATTTTTAGTTGGAGTTTCAGTATCAAATTCTCAGAAATTAACAGAGTGAATATACAGAGACATGTAAGTATATAGTAGACCTGAAAAGCACTGTGAACCACTTCAACATAATTAGGATTCATGCAGTTTTCACACAACAGTAGGACACAAATTCTTTTCAAGTTTCCATAGACTATAAACTAGGAGACACTGGAACATATCAAGGGACATAAGACAAAGTGCAAAAATTTCTTGGTGTAAAGGTATTGAAATCATACAAAGGCTGTTTATTTATCACTGTGGAATTATGTTAGAAATCAGTATTAAAAGGTATTTGAAAATAACCCACATATTTTCAAGTGCAGTGTGACATTTACCAAGAGAGATCATTGAGTCACTGAAAGCCTCAATAAAGTTAGCTTGAAAAAAACACAGAGGGATAATTGCAGAGAAGAAAACATTTAAATCAGAAATTAGTATCAAATGAGAAATTCATGTTAAAGATACTTTTTTAAAAATCCCATGTGTTTGGAAATTAAATGTCTACTTTTTCATGATGGGTATATCTAAGAAACTATAGTAAGGAAATTTAGAAAATATTTGTACTAGAATAAAAATGAAGAGAATTTACCAGAATTTGTTGCACATGACTGAAGCTGCTCAATGCAATTAAATACAATGTGGAATCTTGAATAAGATATGAAAACAAATAATGAATACTAACATAAAATTTTGTGAAATTTGAACAAAATCTGTACTTTAGTTAATACTGTATCGCTTGTTATCTTCCTATATTTTTTTACAACATTTCTTTGTATTCTCAAAATTGGATTAGAAGTTTCAAGCCTCATTCAAAATTTTTCTTTATCACTAAGATAATAAATTTTCTAGATTTTTAGCAGTAATACTAGATGCCAGAATACATGGAACTATATCAGTTTTTAGTAAATATAAATTAGAAATCCAGCATTCTATTCATACTAAGTCAAACTAATGGATCAAATAAACCCAAGGAGGAACACACTCAGACACATAGTAATCAAAATGACGAAAATTAAAGACAAAGATAAAACATTAAAAGCAACAAGGGAAAAGCAACCAATAACATACAGGGGAATTCCCATTAGGTTATCAACTGATTTCTCAACAGAAACTCAACAAGCCAGAAGGGAATGGCATGATATATTTAAAGTGATGAAAGGGAAAAACCTATAACCAAGAATATCCTACCCAGTAAGATTCTTGTTCAGATTTGATGGAGAAACCAAAAGCTTTCCAGTCAAGCAAAAGGTCAAAGAATTCAGCACCACCAAACCAGCTTTACAATAAATACTAAAGGAAATTATCTATTTGGTCAACAGAAAATAACAGAATTCTACATCACTAAAACTACCATTTAATTAAAAAACTTGCAATCACTTTTCAAAATCCAGATGCATAACAGAATTGTCTTGGAAGTGTTTGAAAAATGCAGATGCTCAGGTATTGCTGTTCTCCAAAGCTCCAGGTGTGTTTCTAATGAGCAGCCATGTTTAAAAACAGTTGGACTGTATGGTGATCTTCTTTTATTAATTTGTTTCACTTTTTCTATTTCATATTTATTGCTTCCTTTCGTTTAGTTTATGTTTTCCAATTTCTTTGTCTTTTTTTGTTTTTTTCTCAAGCCTTTATGAGTGTAGCAGAAAATCTTTTGCATACCTATGCATATAGTATTGTGTATGCTGTGTGCTTAGTCGCTCAGTTGTGTCCAACTCTTTGCAACCCCATGGGCTGTAGCTCACCAGGCTCCTCTGTTCATGGGGATTATCCAGGCAAGTATACTGGAGTGAGTTGCCATGCCCTCCTCCAGGGGATCTTCCCAACCCAGTGATCAAACCCAGTCTCCCAGATTGCAGGCAGATTCTTTACCGTCTGAGCCACCAGGGAAGCCCTAGTATGTGTAATATAATATATATATTTTAGAAAATATATGAATTTTTGCCCAGCTAAGAAATGTTAATATTTTTCTACTTGAAGTATACGTATAATCCATAAATATTGACTAAAATTTGAAAACCCTGCTCACTTAATGAGAGTATTGGAACAATATTTTATATGTGCTAAATGTCATAGGATTGTGCCTTTTATATAATGTTTCCTTTTTTTTCCCAAGAGCTAATGAGAATATGACTTTTCTAATGTTTAAAAAAAAAGCTATTTAAATTATACTTGTACAGTTAACTCCAAATTAGATCTTCTTTCTAATAAGAGCATTACACATTTATTCATATCCTGATAACTGATTTGATAACAGACATTCTCTTTATCTTACTTTGAACATTCTTCTGCTTTCTATATATATTGCTCCATTACAAAATAATTTTTTTGTGTTTCAATGAGTTTGGTAGCATTCCAGGTAATGTTAGAGGTTGAAAGCCATTATTTAAAGATAAGTCAATACAGCATTGTGCTAGAATCTGATTGTTGGGTGTTATCATATGGATACATGTATAACTTTCATTTTAAAAAGTAACATTTTAGGTTTTTGGTAGAGGTTAAAAAGAAGAATACAATTAGTTATGATGTCATTTTATTTCAGATTATGCAGGGTGTCAAATCTGTATCATGAAAGTAAATGTGGGAACACTGATTATTCTCACACTCATATCTTTACTAAGGAAAGGGAAATGGTATTGTTTGTCTATATTTCTCTATATTTTACTTTAAATCAGAGTTGTTTTACAAAATCAGTTTGAAGGTGTTTATTTCGCATGGAGTCAAAATACTAATGAAAAGCACGCTTTTGACAAGGTTGTCTGGAACAGGTATAGTGTCCCATTATACTCACAGAATATTTTCAGTTTTCCTAAAACTCTTCTGTTCTTCTCTGTGCCATCTCAAATCATCCTGAATATTGTTTATGGCCTCAGTTTCTGAGGCTTATCTTAATCTTGCATCACATAGCTTTTTCAGGATGTAATCTTTTCTCTCAAGTGTTGATATTTAAATTACTGAAACACCCCCAAATACTCACTTTCACCATGAATATGTATGAAAGAGAGAGATATCATATGCTGTCTCGCTTGATGTAAAAAGAAATTTCCTGAAATGACATTTCAAGAAATATTTATTACCATAACTCACTGAGGCAGAGTAAAAGGCTCTTTCTCATATACTTTTTATTACTATTAGAAAACAATCCAGTAATAACAAGGAACAGGCTCCTTTCAAATATTACCAAAAAGCAAATTTGATGACAAACCATAGTTTATAAAAACCTCTTACTTTATCGGTAGTTACTAAGTAGTGTCCGACTCTTGCAGCCCCAATTGGCATGTGGCCCACCAGGCTTCTCTGTCCTTGGGATTCTCCAGGCAAGAATACTGGAGTAGGTTGCCATTTCCTTCTCCAGGGAATCTTCCCGACCCAGGACTCAAACCCAGGTCTCCTGCATTGCAGGCAGATTCTTTACCAATTGACCTACAAAGGAAGCCCTACTTTATCAGTAGAGATGAGCATAATTCATGCATGTTTATTTATTTGAAAATTTTAGGTCAAAAATTTTATTGCTGTACATGTGAATAATTTTCATAGAGATAGCTAAACAACTTGAAACAAAGTAAATAGTGATAAAAAGTAAACTAATTCTAATTTATAATTAATAAGAAAGCCAGTATCACATGACAGTTCAGACACACTCATAACGTAAGTGTTCTTTTTGAGGCAGGAGTTTCAGCTGTCTTCATATGCATATATCAGTAGAAGTTTTGTATTTTGTGTCCTTGACAAGTGGAGGCCAGACTTCTAAGGGAATCCCTTACTAGTGAACACACTGTGCTAATTAGTTCTAATATGTTCTCAGTTCTCTTTACCAATACCAGGTGTAATGTCCTTCATTAGCTCACTAATTTTTAAGTGGAGAGCTTTCATTCATTTGTAAAACTGCATATTTTGCAGCAGTTTTAGAGTAGGACTACCGCAAGTATCATCGAACAGCATTGGCTTCACCTGGGCACTTGTTTGTAAGACAGACTCTCAGGTCTTTCCTCTGCAGATGTTGGGTCAGCATTTCCACACAGGATTCCCAGGTACATTAGAACACTAGAGAAGACTTTGATATGTATAAGAATCACTCTGGCCACTGCCCACTGGAGATTCTGATGCAATAGGAATGAAGTAGGGCTTAAAAGTTTGCATTTTTAACAAGCTTCTGGATAGTAGTGAAACTGCCAATCTGTGTATCACATGTTGAATAGCAATGCCTTAGATCAAATATTGGTCCATTTTTCCCTAAAACCATTCAGATAGTAAATATATTTATGCTTTTTAGGCCTGGTGGTCTCTGTTGCAGCCGTTCAGCCAGGCCATTGTAGTGCTCAAGATATATTGAAATAAATGGGTATGTCTCTGTTCCAATAAATTTTCTTTATAAAATGTAAAAACAGAGGGAGACCAGTTTGGGCCGGCAAGCTGTATTTCCTCATCCGTTAGTTAAGTGACCCTCAAGTCTCCCAGTAGCCTATTAACAATTTCTTTCACCAGAAGTTAACATGATCTGACTGTAATGGTTTACACACGTAAAAGTTACTTTCTTCTTTGTAAGAAGCCCAGGTGTAAGCCGATGTGGTTGGAGTTTTAGCTCTTTAGGGATATTAGGGTCAACCAAGGTCTCCTGGTTAGTTCACTCTAAAAATGCTAACTGTTAAGACTCTATTTGCCTACATCTCGGTGGACAGGCCTAACTTGAAGTGAGCCTGGGAAATGTCTTTAGTGTAGGCACATTCTTGCTCCAAAAATCTTGGTTTAGTTTTGTTTTAAGGAAGAAATATAGATAGGATATTGTGTTGTTGGCAAACCAGTGGTCCTTGTCACACTACAAACTATATTTTGAGAATAACTGATTTGTTTAGTCAACTGTAACTGATTTGTAACTGATAAAATGCAGCAATGGGCACAGAATTGGAAAAGGTCAGTTTTCATTCCTGTCCCAAAGAAGGGCAATGCCAAAGAATGTTCAAACTACTGCACACTTGAACTCATTTCACATGCTAGCAAGATAATACTCAAAATCCTTCAAGCTAGGCTTCAATAGTATGTGAACTAAGAACTACCAGATGTACAAACTGGATTTAGAAAAGGGAGAGGAGCAAGAGATCAATTTGCCAACAGCCACTGGATCATAGAAAAAGCAAGAGAATTCCAGAAAAATATCTGCTTTTACTTCACTGACTATGCTAAAGCCTTTGACTGTGGATCACAACAAACTGTGGAAAATTCTTGAAGAGATTGAAATACCAGACCACCTTACCTGCCTCCTGACAAACTGGTCAAGGAGGTCAAGAAGCACCAGTTAGAACCAAACATGGAACAACAGACTAGTTCCAAACTGGGAAAGGAGTACGTCAAGGCTATATATTGTCAACCTGCTTATTTAATTTATGCAGAGTACATCATGTGAAATGCCAGGCTGGATGAAGCACAAGCTGGAATTAAGCTTGCTGAGAGAAATATCATGCAGATGACACCACCCTTATGACAGAAAGCGAATTAAAAGGAAGAACTAAGAGCCTGATGAAAGTGAAAGAAGAGAGTGGAAAAAGCCGGCTTAAAACTCAGCATTAGGAAAACTAAGATCACGGCATCCGGTCCCATCACTTCATGGCAGATAGATAGGGAAACGGCAGAAACAGTGACAGACTTTTTTTTCTTGGGCTCCAGAATCACTGTGGATGGTGACTGCAGCCATGAAATTTAAAAGATTCTTGTTCTGTGGAAGAAAAGCTGTGACAAACCTAGACAGCAAACCTAGACAGAAAGCAGAGACATTACTTTGCCGACCAAGGTCCATATAATCAAAGCTATGGTTTTTCCAGTGGTCATGTATGGATGTAAGAGTTGGACTATAAAGACAGCTGAGTACCATAGAACTGATGCTTTCGAAATGTGGTATTGGAGGAGACTCTTCAGAGTCCCTTGAACACAAGATCAAACAGTCATTCCTAAAGGAAATCAACTCTGAATATTCATTGAAAGGACTGATGCTGAAGCTGCAATACTTTGGCCACCTGATGTGAAGTGCTGCCTCATTAGAAAACACCCTGTTGCTGGGAAAGACTAAAGGCAGGAGGAGAAGGGGATAACAGAGGATGAGATGGTTAGATGGCATCACTGACTCAATGGACATGAGTTTGTGCAAACTCTGGGAGATAGTGAAGGACAGGGAAGCCTGGTGTGCTGCAGTCCATGGGTTCACAAAGAGTTGAGCATTACTGAGCAACTGAACAACCAGCAGAAGTGAAAATTTTTAGACTAGTAATACGATTAGAAGCTTTTGGAATGACAGTATCTTTCATTCATTCACTACATATTTTTAAATAGATATACTTTTATATCTAGTATTAGAGTATGGTGAGTTATTCTTTAAAAAATGTACTTGAAATTAAATATGTTGCTGAGTGTTGCACCCATCAAAGTAGCCACTTTGTACTGTTTAGAGGGGGTGTAAATTGACATAGCCACTATGGAGAACAGTATGGAGATTCCTTAAAAACCTAGGAATAAAGCTACCATATGATCCAGCAATCCCACTACTGGGCATATACCCTGAGAAAACCATAGTTGGAAAAGACACCTTGTACCCCACTGTTTATTGCAGCACTATTTACAGTAGTTAGGACATGGAAGCAACCTACATGTCTGTAGACAGATGAATGAATAAAGAAGCTGTGGTATGCGTATGCAATGGAATATTACCTAGCCATAAAAAGGAACACATTTGAGTCAATCCTAATGAGGTTTATGAACCTAGAGACTATTATACAGAGTGAAGAAAATCAGAAAAATATTGTATTAGTGTATATATATGGAGTCTAGAAAGATGATACTGATGAACCTGTCCGCAGGGCAGCAGTGGAGACACAGACACAGAGAACAGACCTGTGGACCCAGGGGGCGAGGAGTGGGTAGGGAAAAGAGAGAGTAGCATAGAAACATATGTTACTGTAATATGTATACTAGGTATCCAGTGGGGTTTGCTGTATGACTCAGAAGATTGGACAGATGCCATGTGACAGTGTAGAGAGGTGGAATGGGGGGAAAGGTGGGAAGGAGATTCAAGAGGGAGGGGATATGTATATATACACACACACCTATGGCTGATTCATGTTGATGTACAGCAGAGACCTATACAATGTTATAAAGCAATCATTCTCCAATTAAAAATAAATTTTAAAAAACAGCCATTCTGAGAAGGAGGAATTGCACAAAGTACAGTGCAAAAGTGGTGTGAGCGATGGAGTCTGACATAGGTTTAAACCCCAGTCCAGTGACTTTGGACAATCCTGTTAATATCTGGAACCGGAGGTTTTTTTCATTCAGTGGATATATATAATACTTAATTTACATCATTAAAAGGGTTAGTCATAATGAATGTAATGTGTTTACTTAAAAGCCTAGCCTTCAGTAAATTATAGCTTTATAATTAGGTTGGTGCAAAAGTAATTGCAGTTTTACATTGTTGACCTTTGCCATTTGATATTGGAATACATTCTTAAATAAATGTGGTAATTTTATACATCTTTTTTATGTGAATTTCTCACTTCATGTGCTTTTGCTAATGACTTATTGCTTTGGATTTTGTATCTATTTTAGACTATAGAAATCACATTAGACACAAAGCAAATTCAAGCGATTGTTTTATTCAAGTTCAAAATAAGTCATAAAGCAGAGGAGACAGCTCACACATCAACAATGCATTTGGCTCAGGAATTGCTATTAGATGTACAGTGTAGTGGTTTTGCAAAGGAGGTGAGCAAAGTTTTGGCTTGAAGATGAGCATAGTGGCTGGCCATTGGAAGTTAACAATGACCAACTGAGAACTCTCATCGAAGCTGATCCTCTTAAAGCTGCATGAGAAGTTGCCCAAGAACTCAGCATCAACCATTCTACAGTCATTTGGCATTTGACGCAAATTGGAAAGGTGTAAAAGTTTGATAAGTGGGCTGACCACAAATCAAATGAATCATTGTTTTGAAGTGTCATCTTATTCCGCACAACAACAACGAACCATTTCTCAATTGGATTGTGACACGCAATGAAAAGTGGATTTTACACGACAGCCAGCAACAACCAGCCCAGTGGTTGGACCGAGAAGTTCCAAAGCACTTTCCAAAGCCAAAGGGTGCACCAAAAAACCATCACAGTCACCGTTTGTGGTCTGCTGCCCGTCTGATCCACTACAGTTTTCTGAATTCCAATGAAACCATTACAAAATGCTCAGCAAATTGATGAGATACACCAGAAACTGTAATGCCTGCAACCAGCACTGGTCAACAGCATGAGCCCAGTTCTCATGAAAACACCCGACTGCACATCTCAGAACCCAACACTTCAAAATTTGAACAAATTGGGCTATGAAGTTTTACTTCATCCACCATATTCCCCTGACCTTTCTCCAACTGACTACCACTTCTTCAAGCATCTTGACAACTCTTTGCAAGGGAAACGCTTCTGCAATCAGCAGGATGCAGAAAATGCTTTCCAAGAGTTCATCAAATCCCAAAGCACAGATCTTTGTACTCCAGGAATAAACCAACATAGTTCTCTTTGCTAAAAACAAGTTGATTTTAACAGTTCTATTTTGATGAATAAAGATCTGTTTGAGCCTAGATATAATGATTTTAAATTAAGGGTCCAAAACTACTATTACTTTTGTACCAACCTAATAATTGAAGATTGATCTAATGGTAATGTCATTGCTTAAGTCATTTTTGGACTTCCAGTGTGGCCTTCAAATCATGTATCAAATGAACATTAATAATATTAATTGAATTTAGACAGGATTAATGCCATTATTAACAAGTGGTCTGATTTTTATTTTCCATAGTGACTGAAATAAATATATGTTTGTAAATACTGGCATAGTCATACATGTATTTGCAAATTGTATTTATTGTTAGGTTGTTAATGAGAAACAGAGCAGAAAAAATTCAGCTTCAAACAGATGTTATTTGCTTAAATTTTTTGAGCATTTTTCAACATGTGCCAGGTTTCCAGATTTTATGAGAAAGAAAAAAATGAGACAATGACTGGTCCTGCTTATGTAATTTTTTGTAATTTAGAAGATTATGCTATGAACTTCATACATGTTTTTACAACTCAAGTGAATTCATTCATTGTTCTGTCTGCTGGCACTTCAAGATTATTTCTCTAAAATTTGTTTTAATTTTACATTTACTTTTGTCATTGTGTAGATAAGATGGTTGTGGTATGATTGACTTTATTATGTGTGTTTCCACAACCCTTTTTTCACTGTCATTCTTAACATATACCCAGTTTGAAGTGAGAAATGATAGACACGTGTTATAATTAAGGTTTCTACACTCTCACTTAACTTTGGTTAAAGTGACTTTTTAACAATTTGACAGAATTTTGCACGATATTTTTCTGATGGAAATAATAATTTGAGTTTCAAGTGATATCTTCTTTGAAAATTTAGGTAAGAAATCGAAAAGAGTAGTAATCAGTTTAAAGTTAAAGTAGCTCAAACTGCCTTTGTATTCAGTTGTATGTGTAACCTGGTTTGCATGTATTTTTCACAATTCTTTTGCTTTTTGTTTTTGACCTGTTATTGCAGCTGGATATTGCGTGATTACATATATTCTTGGAGTGGGAGACAGGCACCTGGATAACCTCTTGTTGACAAAAACAGGTAATAATGGCTAGTAGAAGGTACACATTTTATATGCCAGTGATTTTTGCTGTGGAATCTACTTCGTAATAAAATAAGTTGCCTAAGTGAATATAAATTATAGTCTTAGAAATCCCTATATGATACTTTTAAGAACATATAAAGGAAATGCCTATACTTTTAAGAATTTCTGTAGTAGAAATCCTGCAGATGATTATATAGCCTTTACTTCTTGAAATGCCTCCTCTAGTAGAAAGCCCTTATTGTCTGCAAGTAGTCCAGTTTATTACTGTACAGCTCTAGTTTTAGAGTGTTTAAATACTCTTTCTCTTATCAAACAATACCAATAAGTCACAGTATCAGTCAACACTGAAATCACATTAATCTCCACATTTAATTCTTTACCTTTTCCCCTTGGAGGTTTTTGGAATAACTGTTCTCATCCTCCTCCTTCCTATTAACTCCTTGGCCCGATGCTTTAAACACCTTCTCTGTGCAAACAACTTCCAAACTTTCTCTATTTCAGTCGATTTCGCTAGCTATTTACTTGAAATCCTAAATATACAGCTAGTTGTAAAAGTTATTTTCTTCTTCCACTACTTGCCTAATAAACTGTTCCTTGCTTGATTTTCCCATCTTAACAAATAGGAACATCATCTACTCATTTGTTTAAGCCTCAGAGTTGAGAGTTATTTTTAATTCCACTATTGGCTTCATTTCATATATCGAACATATTATCAGATTGTTATCTACTGCTCACTAAAATGGATAAGGAAGTTAACCCCTCTCTTCATTTCCACTGCTTTGACCCCATTTGAAACCACCAGTATCTTTTGCCCAAACTGTTTGATTAAAATATGAACTCTTTAATGTAGGCATTGTGGCTTGCCCAACCGGTTTGAATGTCTGAATGTGAAATCACTCCTGTCTTGAGCCAGTGCTCTTGTTTTGTTCTTCCTGGGAAGCTCTTCTGTCAGATCTCTGCAAGACTTTGGTTACTAAGCTTAAGTTTGAATGGCATCTTTTTAGAATAGCCTTTTCTAACTCTTGAGTCTGAAATAATGTATACCTGCCACCCCACCCCTCTCCATTACTCTCTACTTACTCTGTTTTGTTTTCTTTGAAGCACTTATCACTTCAAATACAATACAACAAGTATTTATTAAGCACCTACTATATTTTAGGTGTGGTTCTAGGTGCAGGGGATACCAAACAAAAGAGACAGAAATCCTAGCTCTCGTGGAGCTTATTGACTTCTTAACATCATCCATCCTCTTCCATTCAGGATGTAAGTTGCCTGAGAACAAGGACCTTGTCCATTCACTGTGCCTCCAGAGCCTTGAACAACATTCAGCTAAAATGTTTGATAAATTATTGTTGAATTAATAATCAATATTTCTTCTCTTCTATAGAGCTTTTTCTTCCCTATGTCATATGATCCAAGTTTTTTCATCCCTCCACAGAAAGTAGATTTTAAAGTACCCTTAAAATAGTCTCTCAGGTAATGATATTATCTATTAGTCTTTCTCCAAATTTTCATGCCAAGAATTTAACATCCAGTGTAGCCTCACTAACTGCTAATATAATAACTGTATTATTTATGTAATCTGCAATTTCATATATTCAACTGTAAATCTTTAGTGTGAAAAATGATCTGGTAAAATTTGCATGTGGAACTATGTCTGTATCAAGGCCATATAGTCCCTTTAATAATCAAAGCCTGAAGGAATGTAACCAAATTGAATTGGAAGTTGGAGGTTCTTGCCACATTTATTCATTTAGTAAAGTATGTTTTTATAAAATGTTATGCTATATTTGGAAAAAATAATAATTTAGAAAATATTTGCCTGTGTTGTTTTTTAGCTCTCTTTTTCAGTTGAATCTTTTAACCACAGAATCAAACTACAAAAATAATTACATTTGTTTTTATATTGTATTCATTTTATAACCACAGTGGAATTCTTTAATGTATAGAGTAGCAATATATCTATAATATTTAGGTGTTGTAGGTGCTGGCAATTCACAGATCTTACCTGTCTCTTCTTTTAGAAATAGATAAATAAGAGACCTTTTTCTGTTGGACTTTGAGAACTTTCTGTCTTGTTTGTCTATGTGTATTGATGGGGATACTTAAAGAGTTAAGATTTGGAAAGAAAGGTCTATCTAATATACTTTTTTGGCCCAGGTCATAGATACTTGCAGAGAAGGAAATGGCAACCCACTCCAGTATTCTTGCCTAGAGAATCCTGTGGACAGAGGAGCCTGGTGGGCTGCTGTCTATGGGGTCGCACAGAGTCAGACACGACTGAAGTGACTTACCATGCATGCATGCATTGGAGAAGGAAATGGCAACCCACTCCAGTGTTCTTGCCTGGAGAATCCCAGGGACAGAGGAGCCTGATGGGCTACAGTCCATGGGGTCGCACAGAGTCGGACACGACTGAAGCAACTTAGCAGCAGCAGCAGCAGAGATACTTGTGGAAACCGAATTGTAAAATTTCAGGAACAGATTTTAAACTTCTTGTCACCAGTTTTCCACTAGAGGGTGCTCTAAATTTTGTTTTTGGAAAATAAAAACTTACCTTAAAATGTGCTGGGTAGAAAGCATGTCTGTTTCTTTTAAAACAGCATTTCTCTAAGTTATTTCTTCTTAATCTCTCTAATTATTTCATCAATTTATATTATACATAAAGTGAAAGTGAAGTTGCTCAGTCATGTCCGAACTCTTTGCGACCCCATGGACTGTAGCCTACCAAGCTCCTCGGTCCATGGGATTTTCCAGGTAAGAGTGCTGGAGTGGAGTACCAGAGTGGAGTGCCATTTCCTTCTCCAGGGGATCGTCCCGACCCGGGGATCGAACCCAGATCTCCCACATTGTAGGCAGATGCTTTACTGTCTGAGCTACCAGGGAAGCCCAAGCATTTTAAATCTTCCTCACTGGGATAAATATTTTCAGTTCTGGGGTTTAGGTTGAATGAAATTGGATTATGTAAGGAAAAACAAGTTATATCAAGACAAATGGAAGTATAGTACATTCTTCAACTTCCTGAAGTTTATAATGATTTATTTTAAAATGTTTGTGTCTCTAGTTGTTTTTTACTAACAGTCCATATTTCAAAGTAGTTTCAAGTTATGTTAATTACATATGTTATAATTTGAATAGCGCTTCCCTGGCGGCTCAAGCAGTAAAGAATCTGCCTGAAATGTGGGAGACCTGGGTTCCATCCCTGGGTTGGGAAGATCGCCTGGAGAAGGAAATGACAACCCTCTCCAGTATTCTTGCCTGGAGAATCCCATGGACAAAGAAGCCTGGTGAGCTACAGTCCATGGGATCACAAAGAGTTGGACATGTCTGAGCAACTAACACACACACACACACACACACACAATTTAAGCTATATCATATATGTAATGAAAGTTGTCTGTCATGTTTGACTTATCATGTGCAACTCCATGGACTGTAGGGGTTAATATGTCATTATAGGAGTTAATATGTCAGGCTCTGAAGTCAAATTCTTTGAATTTAAATGGTCCTTCCACCATTGGATGACTGAGCATGTTATCTATCTGTGTCTCAGTCTCCTCTTCTCAATGTATAATAATAAAATCTTTCTCCTGGTGTGAGAGTTGAACTATTTAATATGGTAGAATTTTGTATGGTACTGAGTACCTAGTAAGCAAACATTCCTTTTGGGCTATTATGGTCTTATTTATTTCACCACCAGAAAATAAGAATACATTCCTTTTTTGACTTATATAGCTGTTATCATAATTGATAACAGCTGGAATTATAATTTTAGAGAGAAACAAGCAATGTATTTCTAACTTTTTTTTTCCTACTCCAGAATCCAAACGCCTTCAAGTTACTGCTCTCTGAATTCTCTTTTGAGAGGCTCATTATTTTAATAATATAGGAAGGTTTTTAGAAGAAAAAGTTTGATTGATGATTTAATGCTATCCTTTCAGTACTGTTGCCTGAAAAATCCCATGGACAGAGGACCCCGGTAGGCTACAGTCCATGAGGTTGCAAAGAGTCGGACACCACTGAGCAACTTCACTTTCACTTTTTCAGTGTTTTAAGGTGAAAGTGAATGTGAAAGTTGCTCAGTCATGTCCAACTCTTTGTGACCCCAGTTTTCCAGCTGAGAATACTGGAGTGGGTAGCCTTTCCCTTCTCCAGGGGATCTTCCCAACCCAGGGGAAGATTTATTTTAGAATGACATTCTAACATGTATACTATCATGTGAATTGAATCGCCAGTCTATGTCTGACGCAGGATGCAGCATGCTTGGGGCTGGTGCATGGGGATGACCCAGAAAGATGTTATGGGGAGGGGAGGTGGGAGGGGGGTTCATGTTTGGGAATGCATGTAAGAATTAAAGATTTTAAAATTTAAAAAATAAAAAACTAAATAAATAAATAAATAAAATAATAAAAAATAAAATAAAAATAAATATGATTATTTCTTTTATTTTTTTAGGACATATTTTCAGGATATCGTGAATTCATGATATTCAAAATCTTAAGTAGAATGAACTTAGTTACTATTCAAATGGTCGTGCTTTCTCAGTTGTTTGCACTTGTTATTCAGTTTGGAGGATTAAGCATACTGTAAAGTCTAAAACTACAGACTTATTTTCTTAATGTGCTTGTTTATTCTCTGGAATATGAGAGAAGGGAAAGAAATAAAGTTTTGTGCACAGTAGGCACC
This sequence comes from Ovis aries, assembly GCF_016772045.2. NCBI lineage: Eukaryota > Metazoa > Chordata > Mammalia > Artiodactyla > Bovidae > Ovis > Ovis aries. The sequence goes on along the minus strand of NC_056076.1, from coordinate 14,160,323 downwards.
CAATGAATGTTTTGAAAGAAATAAATGAACTAGGTTTTTCATATCATTTTTTATCTTTCTGTAGGTTACAGAAAAATCTATATCCTATGAAAACTTACTTTTACTATAGACTGTGGACATACTATTATTTATCAGTTTGATTTGTATTTCTCAGTTGATATATACAGACGAGAACTAAACACATAAGACCTTCCCTTTTTATCCATAAAAACTTTTTTAGTCTTTATTGATCATTACTTGAGATGTTTAGTGAGAACTTGTCTTCATGAGAATAGTTTTCTTTTTAACATTATTTAAAATCTGATCTTTTGAAAGTTTCTTAAATATTCAGTGTCAGGAAGTAAGTCTTTTTGTTTACTGAAACCTGTCATAAGGAAAATGTTAATAGTTTCCTTAAAGCTGCCTTTTTTTTTAAAGGTTCTTTGAGAAGAGCATTGTTTCTTCTCATAGAGGTAATAAAAAGTAATAGAGAGCTATACTCATTGTGCCTGAGGAGACAGAGATTACTTCACTGAAAGAGTAATTTACATGGGGTCATTAAGAATGTGTTGGATTTGTGTGGGATGCAAATGGAGAAAAATATGCAGTCCAATAAAATACCCCGAAGCTGAAATAGCCAGGCCTTTTCAGGTAATATATAGTCTGGTTGGAGAAATTTGAAGTCAGATTGTGGAGAAAAGTCAGTCTACTTCCTTTTGGATCACCTATTATATGACAAAGCTTAATTCATGTCACTGAAACGGAAGTAAAACTATAGATTAGGGTAGTAAATATTTTAATATAAGTTTTATCAGATTATGTATTCCTTAATGCTGCATAGACACTATTTTGCTTCAAAATGAATAACCTGAGGAGAGATTACATTTGGTGTATTTTAAAAAATTTGAAGTTTCATAAATGAAAATATTAAAAAATTATTTTCACAGTAACCCCTATAACCAGAAAAAGTGTCAATTTTTAAGCTAGTGAAGTTGAACAGCACAAGGAAACTATAACCATTGGTCTGAATCATCATTTAGATGATTCATCTTGCCACTGTCCACTCCACAATGACCTAACTGAAGCCGAGAGTTGTACTCCTTGACATAAAGTAGATCAGAAATCCTCAAGCTTCTGAGTGTATCAGAATCATCAGGAGAGCCAGTTAAAGTACACACTGCTGGTCCCCAGGCTTAGATCTGGTAGGGCCTGAGAATTTATTTTAGTAGCAAAGAATTAGATATGATAGGGCCTGAGACTTTGTCTTAATAGCAAAGCACACTATGAGTAATTATCTGAAATGGTAATTAAGATTCTTCTTCCTTTTTAAAATCCTTTTTTTTTTTAAAGTTTTTAAAACTTTTTATTGTATATTGGAGTATAGCCAATTCACACTGTTGTGGTAGTTTCAGGTGGACAGCAAAGGGACTCAGCCATGTATATATGTATCCATTCTCCCCCAGTCTCCCCTCTCATCCAGGCTGCCATGTAATATTGAGCACAGTCCCTTGTGCTCTACAGTTAAGTTCTTGTTGGTTATCCATTTTAAATACAGGAGTTTGTTCCTGCCCTTCCCAAATTCCCCAACTATCCCTTTCCCCAGTTTTTTCCCCATAAGTTTGTTCTCTAAGTCTGTGAGTCTGTTTCTGTAAAAGGTATCATACGATATTTCTCTTTCTCTGTCTGACCTACTTCACTCAGCATGATAATCTCTAGGTCCATCCATGATGCTGCAAATGGCATTATTATATTTTTAATCGCTGAGTATTATTCCTTTGTATATCTGTACCACATCTTCATTATCCATCTCTGTTGATAAACATTTAGGTTGCTTCCATGTCTTGGCTATTGTAAACAGTCCTGCAGTGAGCATCAGGGTGCATGTGTCCTTTCAGATCATGTTCTTCTCCAGATATATGCCCAGGAATGGGGTTTCTGGGTCACATGTAGCTCTATTTTTATTTTTTTAAGGAAACTTCACACTGTTCTCCATAGTGGCTGTACCAATTTACATTCCTACCAACAGTGTAGAGGGGTTCCCTTCTCTCTGTACCCTCTCCAGCATTTATTGTCTGTGGATTTTGATGATGGCCCTTTTGACTGGTGTGAGGCAATATCTCGTTATAGTTTTTATTTTTATTTCTCTATTAAACAGCAGTGTTGAATAACTTTTCATGTGCCTCTTGGCATCTGTATGTCTTCTCTGGAGAAATGTCTATTTAGGTCTTTTGCCCATTTTTTGATTGGGTTGTTTTTATGATATTAAGCCCCATGAGCTATTTTTAAGTTTTGGAGACTAATCCATTGTTGATTGCATTATTTGCAGCTATTTTCTCCCATTCTATGGATTGTCTTTTTGTCTTCTCTGGTTTTGCTGTACAAAAACTTTCGAGCTTAATTAGATTTCTATTACTATGATTTATGTCAAAGAGTGTTTTGCCTGTTTTCTTCTATGAGCTTTATACTGTCTGCTCTTAAATTTAGGTTTTTAATCCATTTTGAGTTCATTTTGTATATGTTGTTAAAGAATGTTCTAATTTCTTTCTATTTTTTTACACATAGCTGTCCAGTCTTTCCAATTTATTGAAGAGACTGTCTTTTCTCCATTGTATATTCTTCCTCCTTTGTCAAAGATAAGTTGCCTACAGATATGTGGGTTTATTTCTGGGTTTTCTATCCTGTTCATCGATCTACATTTCTGTTTTTGTGCCAGATTCATACTATTTTGATGACTGTAGCTTTGCAGTATAGTCTGAAACCAGGAAGCCTGATTCCTCCAACTGTATTTTTCTTTCTTAAGGTTGCTTTGGCTCTTCAGGGTCTTTCGTTTCTCCATACAAATTTAAAATTTTTTTTCTAGTTTTGTGGAAAATGCCACTGTAGATTGCCTTGTGTAATATAGTCATTTTGGCAATATTGATTCTTCCATCTAAGAACATGGTATACCTTTCCATCTGTTTGTGTCACCTTCAGTTTCTTTCATCATTATTTTACACTTTTCAGAGTACAGGTGTTTTGTCTCATTGGATAGGGTTATTCCTAGGTATTTTATACTTTTTGATGCAATATTAAATGTGGTTGTTTCTTTCATTTCTTTCTAATCTTTCGTTGTTAGTATATAGAAATGCCGCATATTTTTGTGCTCTAATTTTGATCCTGAAACTTCACCAAATTCATTGATGAGGTCTACTAGCTTTTGGTAGCATCTTTAGGATTTTCTCAGATGGTAAAGCATCTGTCTACAATGTGAGAAACCTGGGTTTGATCCCTGGGTTGGGAAGATTCCCTGAAGAAGGAAATTGCAACCCACTTCAGTACTCTTGCCTTGAAAATCCCATGGATGGAGGAGCTTGGTGCAGGCTACTATCCATGGGGTCGCAAAGAGTCAGGCACGACTGAGCGATTTCACTTTCACTTTAGGATTTTCTGTGTATAATATCATGTCATCTGCAAACAGTGACTGTTTTTCTTTCCAATTTGGATTCCTTTTATTTATTGTTCTCTGATTGCTGTGGCTAGGATATCCAAAATTATGTTGAATAAAAGCAGAGAAAGTGGATATCCTTATCTTGGTCCTGATCTTAGAGAAAATGTTTTCAGCTTTTCCCTGTTGAGTATGATGTTAGCTATAGATTTGTTGTATATGGTCTTTATTATGTTGAGGTATGTACACTCCATGCTCAGTTTCTGGAGAACTTTTATCATAAATAGTTGCTGAGTTTTGTCAAAACCTTTTCCTGTATCTTTTGAAATGATCATGTGTTTTTTTCCTTCAATTTTTTGATGTGGTTTATCACACTGATTTGCAGATAGTGAAAAATCCTTGACTCCTTGGGTTAAATCCCACTGTACATGGTGTTTGATTCTTTTAATGTATTGTTGGATTCAGATTCCTAGTATTTTGTTGAGGATTTCTGCACCTGTGTTCATCAGTGATTTTGCCCTGTGATTTTCCTTTTTTTGTGATATCTTTTGTTTTTGTGTCAAGGGGATAATGGACTCATAGAATGAGTTTGATAGTTTTCTTTCCTCTGCAATTTTTTTGAACAGTTTCAGAAGGATTATTGTTAGCTCTTCTTGGAATTTGCCTGTAAAGTCATCAGGTCCTGGACTTTTGTTTGTTGGGAGTTTTTAAATCACAGTTTCAATTTCAGTGCAGTGATTGGTCTCTTCATATTTTCTATTTCTTCCTCTTTCAGTCTTGGGAGAATGTCCCTTTCTAAAAATTTGTCCATTTTTTTCCAGATTGTCCACTTGCCATACATGTTGTTGCATACTTGTTGCTGTTACAGTTGTTTGTAAGAGTCTCTTATGATCCTTTGGCTAAAGGTTTATCAATTTTGTTTATCTTTTCAAAGAACCAGATTTTAGTTTCATTGATCTTTGAATTTTTTTTTTGGTGGGGGGATGTCTCTGTTTCATTTATTTCTACTCTGATCTTTATGTTTTCTTTCCTTCTGCTAACTTTGATTCTGTTTATTATTCTTTCTCTGGTTGCTTTAGGTGTAAGGTTAGGTTGTTTATTTGAGATATTTCTTGTTTCCTGAGGGAAGATGGTATCATTGTAAACATCCTCCTTAGAATTGCTTTTGCGGTATTCTATAGGTTTTGAATTGATATGCTTTTCATTTTCATTTGTCTCTAGGTATTTCTTGTAGTTTGTTTCTAATCTCATAGCATTGTGATTGGAAAAGGTGTTAAGATTTCAGTTTTCTTCATTTTATCAAGGCTCGCCTTGTTGCCCGGACCATGGTCAATCCTAGACAATGTTCCATGTGCACTTGAGAAGAATGTATATTATGCTCTTGGATGGAATGCTCTTTAAATATCAATTAAATATCAATTAAGTTGGTCTCATCTGATGTTTCATTTAAGGCTCTATCCTTACTGACTTTCTGTCCAGATGATATGTCCATTGATGAAACATAGAACATGAGAGATTCCAGTAGAGAGAATAAGCAGAGGTATAAAAAAACAATAAGTACAGTTTTGAGATTGGTTCCATTTAATTATTAAATAGACAAAAAGAAAATTAAGAGAAACTCTACACTAAAAATTGTCTTCACCTATAATTTAAAAACTACTTCCATGTCACTAATGCAAATAGACTTCCCTAGTGGCTCAGATGGTAAAGAATCTGCCTGCATATCAAGAGACCCGGGTTCAGTCGCTATGTCAGGAAGATCCCCTGGAGAAGGAAATGGCAATCCACTCCAGTATTCTTGGCTGGAGAATTCCATGGACAGAGAAGCTTGGCTGGCTTCGGTCCATGTGGTCGCAAAGAATTAGAAATGCAAATAACAGGAAACTTTAATTAACACCTCTTATTCTCTTTATACTTCCAGTCAGGGACAAAATAAGGTAGTTAAAGTGAACATTAAATTTGTTTTATGTACACTTTGCCCCTTGACTATTTAACATCAGAGATTTGAATAAGACACACTCCCTGAATTTTTTAAATATTTTCTTAAATTTCATGAAGTGTATTTTAAAATCTCCTAAAATTTAAATTTACAGATATTAACTTTAAAAAGCATTCTTTTTTTATGAAGATGAATTTTCTTAAAACATTGATAGCCTTTTTTCAAAATATATTCCTCTTTGAACTTGCAATGCATAGTAATAGTTTCATAGTTAGATATTGAATCTTTTATGCCTTATAATTATTAATTTTGCCCTTTGAGAATTTTCTTACAAGAAGGATAGAAGTATACTCTTCATTTGCAGGCAGTGATGCAAGCTGACATTGGAATTCCAGTAACACCTGTTATGAAATGAAGAAAAGTGGGACTAAGTTTCCTATTAAAAGCACTGAGCCCATTAAATAAACTCCATGTGATGGTTGATACCATTTGATACATGATATATTAAGGGAAGCAGTTTTGAATCAGAGGTTCTTAAGATAAGCCCTCTACTCAAGTGGTAGGTTTCAGTCAGAATTATATAGATAACAAGACATTATTTAAATGATTAAATAAAACTAAGAAAGGATTATCTGTACCTGTGATATTGTAAGCTTCTCATTTCTTTATCTTGTGAAGGGTAGAAAGGGATTTGTCTAACAAAGTAGATAATAAGTGGGAATTCCAGGATAATGTCTGGTAAATAAATATTTGCTGATGCCACACAGAGACAATGAATGGGACATAAAGAGAAATTTTTAACAAGCAAACTTCTCCAGGTACCTCCCTGTCTAGGCACATAATTCATACTGTGATTAATCTATGGTGAATAGGTTCCTTCCTGGAATAGATCCTTTAACTAACATTTTTTTAGGCAGCTTTGGGGAAGGTCAAAGTTTCTTCCTTTTGAGATTTGACTGGTTTCAGCTCAAAACTAATCTTTATGCCAAAAAGGTATTTTTGAGTGGAAAGTTGTGCCTCCCGTATAAGACTTTAACCAGCCCTCTGATTGTAACAGAATATTTTAAGCCTGGTATATCTTTTTAAGAAAAGTAATGAGATAATTTTGATAAATGGAAAAACTGATTTTCAGTGCAATAGTTACATTAATGATAGCAGAGAGAAACGAGACTTGCCACCCCAAAATGTTTCTGGCATTTCAGGCTGAAAACCGTCAATTCCTAAAAGCCCCTGGAAGCACATTTGACCTTACCCCTAACTCCCTGAAAAGTTTAGATACAGTACCTATGCCAAGAATAGACCATTCAGCAGAAATATCTGCAAAGAATAGTCAGGTGTGAGAGGTGAGGCTCCCGGAGATTTAGAGCCGACTCCATGCCGTCTGTGGGGTCGCACAGAGTTGGACACGACTGAAGTGACTTAGCAGCAGCAGCAGCTGTGTCCTGTTGTCTCTGCAAGGCCTACCAAACATTTGTTTTCCTAACATTTGCTTTTCCATTTCCATGCCTTCCTCACATCTGAAGTGTCAACCCTACCCCAACATCCTCCTTTGTCTTTAGCTGAAGATGGTATTTAGGGTGAGGGTTTCATCCATTTTGGGGAGTTACTTGGTTTTTCTGGATCTCTTTCATGTATGTACATGTGTGTGTGTGTGTGTGTGTGCGTGCATGCGCTCAGTGATATCTGACTCTTTGTGACTCCACGAACTGTAGCCCACCAGGCTCCTCTCTCCACGATATTTTCCAAGCAAGGATACTGAAGCAGGGTATTTTATACCCCAGGACATCTTCCTGACCCGGGGATTGAACCCACATCTCTGTGTCTCCTAGGCATTGGCAGGCAAATTCTTTACACTGAGCCACCTGGGAAGCCCCTTTGGTTTGATTTTCTCCTCTTAATGTGTCTCATATCAATATAACTCTTAGTCCAGCCATAGAACCTAGGAAAATAGAGGATAATTTCTTCTTCCTGCTCAATGGCTACTTTTTCTATAGCCATGGTATGATAATGTTTAAGTGTCTGGTTAGTTGTCACTATGAGCATTCATTTTAAGCTGTTGTTTCTCTTTGTATATGAACTCCCATGTCCCATATTTAGTATAGCTTCTGTCAATTCCAAATAATATGCAGTATAATTTTCTTTACTATTGTGGGAAAATAGTGCTAGTATCTATCTTGAACTTCACTTAAATTTAATATTATTATTGCCTAAAATTTTAACTTTTTCATTACCTTGTGTTGGCAGTTTTGAAGTTCTTTCTCACTTTCGGAGTTAAATGTATTGTTTAGTTTAAGGTATTATTAAACTATTATTTGTTTATTATTAGTAGTAGTATTTACTATTAAACTAATAAACTAGAATAATGTTATATTCTAGTTTAATTTATTATTTAGCTTTTCTTTGTAAGAAAGATGCCTGAAAGTATTGCAGAAAATAAGATTGCTTATCTCTTTAATATTTAATTAATATATTGATATTTATTTTTGAACAAAATTCAGTATTTAAAATCTAGAGTGATGACTGTGTACCAAGTACTGTGTTAAGTATTAGCTATGTTATCTCTTTTCATTCTGCCAGGAGATAATTATCAGTATTAACCTGTTTTGTAGGCTAGAAGGTAAGGCTTAGAAAGGTTAAGTAAGTAACTTTATCAGGGTCATGAACATGATCAAGGGCGATATGAAGTGTTTTACTAAAGGGCCTTTATACTCCTGACTTGGAGGCCTGCCAGGGGATCATTGCTTCCTGAGAGTTTGTTACCACAACTGGAGTCAGTTCTGTGCCCATCTTTGTTTTGAACAGTGATCTAATGACACTGTTTATAATGTGTATAAAGTTCACAGATAATAGTGACAGTGCTCAGAGAAAGGCATAGACAGAAGGGTAAGCTTAACATTTTAACTGGATAGAATCACTATCTAAAAATATTTTTCAAGATGGCTGAAGTATGTGAAAATTCAATACAATGCAGCTCAAGAAGTTTGGCTTGTGCCATTGAGGGAAAGAAATCTAACCTTCCCAAATACATGATGGCAGAAAGGTTTTCACATAAAATAGGTCAGAATGCATTATAGGATAAATAAAAGGGGGCACATTGCACTAGGGAAGTTTTTGGTTGGCTTTTTAAATGAATTAGTGTCTTCATTCAACATTGAGTGCTTTCTAAATGCTAGAAACTATTCTGAGGTTGGGAAAACAGGCCTAAATCCCTGCCTTAGTGGTACTTAGATTGTAGAATCCGAGAGGTTACTTTTAGTTTTTTAATGTGCCTACTTAGACCTACTTGTAAATTAAAGATGGTTTATGAATTCAGTGGTGAATCATTATCCAAAGTGAATCATCAGTGACATTCTTAAATATCTGACCTATGAGTTTAGATGACTGTTCAAGGGTTTCTCTTCATGGGCACTATAGTGTGTTCAGCCCTTGACAGAGATGAATACTATGCTTGGTTTCCTAGTCTGTAGCTAGTAAGTAACCCAGTTAATTGTAAATGGTTCAAATAAAGCTAACAATATAGTTTGAAATTTGGTAGATGTTTTTGAAGGTCGGGAGAATAGTGATAAGTTAAAAGGAAGGGTTTATCTCAAGAATACTTAAAGAAATGATCCTCCTTTGGCATAAGAAATTTGCTACAGTATACTAATTTCTACTAAGACTCTTGACAGTTGTCCAAGCTTTAGCCATTTTTGATTTTGGACACCTAAAAGTAATATTTTTAATTTTAAAATATTACCCTGGGATTTTAAGTATAGTTTCAACTGAAGTAATATGAGCTTCAAGGCGCTAAAATATGCTCTGAAGGCTACTCCTAAGTCTTGAGTTACAGTATCAAACAATTTAATGGACTTCATCATGAACTAATATTCTTTATGAAGAGACACTGCTTTACCAATTGTGAGATACATACAAGATTCTGGAAACAAATGAGTTTCTTATCAACATCCAGGCAAACTCTTCCACATAGACTTTGGATATATTTTGGGTCGAGATCCAAAGCCTCTTCCTCCTCCAATGAAGCTGAATAAAGAAATGGTGGAAGGAATGGGAGGCACACAGAGTGAACAGTATCAAGAGTTCCGAAAACAATGTTACACAGCTTTTCTCCACCTTCGAAGGTAAGTTGATTTGTTTGACGTAGAGAATTTTGGTAAATTCATTTCACAGATCAAGAAAAATATTTGTTTAAATGTATTCCCTGGTGGTTCCGTGGTAAAGAATCCTCCTGCCAATGTAGGAGATGTGGGTTCAGTCCCTGGGCTGGGAAGAACCTCTGGAGAATGAAGTATTCTTGCCTGGGAAATCCCATGGATAGAGGAGCCTGGAGAGCTATAGTCCATGGGGTCACTGAAGAGTTGGACATGACCTAGAGACTAAAACAATAACAATACATTTTTTTATCATCATTCTTTTTCCAAATGACACAGGCAACAGTACTTGTTAATGTATATTTGATGACTGTTTTGATAAGCAGTCTGATTTCAAAGGAAAAAGACAATTTCTTGCTTTCTCACTAATTATCTGACTGCTAAATCCCACCAAATCCCAAGGAGGTTGACATTACACAAGAATGAACCATTTAGCTAACTTGGAATGATTATTTAGATAATTTTTATTCTTTAATCAGCCTTAGTTTTAGTTTTGAGAAACATTCTGAGGTTTGTTAAACAATTGAATAAATGTTGCATATGGTTTTGTCTGTCTTTAGTACCACATCAGTCATTCTTCTTTAAAAAAAAAAGCTATTAATTTTTTTCTCTATCCTTTTTTTCCCAAAGCCATTATATCTCTGCTTCCTTCATCCAAATTTACTTAGGACTGAACATCATGTATCATCAGGAAAAAGATAAATTAAAAGTAATGTTTGTTACATTCAGGACTTTGCTCTGATAATTAGTCAAAAATGACGAATCATTTCACCCTAACTCCATTTTTAACCTAACTAATGCAAAATGAATATTCTTAATCCACCAGAAAAATCCCAGCTTGGGAGACCACCTGTATTCTCTTCCAGGTGAATATATAACCAGTAGAAATGAGTTGCCTATGCATGTGGGCACTGTCTTTTCTGTCTTTGTAACTTCAGTTTATGGACACTCAGAATATGTGTGTTGAATAAAAACCTTCAATAATTGTATGAAAATTCCTGCTTCATATCTTGAGTGAAGCCATGTTACCAGGTCATATTGATGCTACTGGTCCCAGGTGAATGGCTGTCCTATATTAATGAGTTTCATCTTTACAGTGGCTCACTAGGCCTTCACTGTTAACTCAGGCTCTACTGCTGTCACAGATTTTAATGTACATTTTACAGACAGCGACACTATTATCCTTTGGGTGGTAGAGTAGCCCAGTTTTACTTTCTAGAAATGCTGAAAGAATAATGAGAAGATCAGTGCCTGATGATGCAGAAGCACTTTCAGAGATGAAAGTTCCACTTTAATACCTGGAATTTTTAATTTAAAATAGTCATAGCTAGATGAAAGTTTGGCAATCTCAGTGAGGAGACAGACAAGATAATATGAAATAACTATAGAAGTATCAAAGGTGGTCTACCTTACTGAAAGCAGAAAGAAAACAATGAGCTTTATAAACTTTCGTTGATAATGGATTAGTAGCAATTCAGCAAAATGAGAAAATAGAGGCAGATTGTTTGTGCAGAGCCAAAGTTAACTTTTTCTCACTACTAAGAAAAATCATGAAGACTAATCTACCTAATTTTATGTTAAGTCTTCATGAACATAGTTTTAATTTTTTATTTTCAGCAATTTCACTGTTAAAATTAGCTGGGCCTTAATATTTTTGTCAACATTTATTTTTTAATGTTGTATTTTAGAATATGCTTCTGTTAGTAAAAATTTCCTTTAGGACATAAGAATTAGCCAGATAGCCAAAAGTTTATTTACAAGAATAGTTGACACACTTATTATTAGGGTGTCAACCTTGTTCTTGTTCTTTTCATGGTTTTTGTTGATTGCTAATCAATAAGAAATCATTGAATACACTGTGACCATATAAAGCAAGCAATCTCATTTGAACTAAGTTATGAATGGTTATAGTTATACAGATGCCAGAACACATTTTATTGAGTGATTTTCATGTAACAAAATGCATTGTTATTACCAATAATGAATTGGAAATTTTATTTTTTGAATACTCTTATGGCAGCAGTAGTAATGCTCAAACATTGTAAATATTAAGTATTGAAGGAAAACATAAACTTCTCTTAATCCATGTTTATGCCAAACACCATGCTAGACACTGGTGATACAAAGAGAGCCTGAACTTTTCAGTAAAAATACTGAAGTTAGGAATGCATTTTGCTGTATCAAGCAAAATTCTCACACTGTCTTAGAAGATGTCTTAAGTCACCAAATAGTGAATCTGTGCATCACACTACTTTTCATTTTTAACCTCATTTTTTTTCCCTCCTGGAACTAGTACACTTATGAAAGAAATATTTTTATAGAATTCTACTCTGATATTCACTGCATGCAAGAAGGATAAACTGTAGGGGAAGCAGACCTCTGAAATGCTATAAGAACCTCACTTGATGTAGTTATTGATTTTTATTCTTAGTATTGAAGATTTTTACTGAAAAATCTAGACCATCTTTGTATAGTCAATGAGTAACTTGATGATTGGTATAAACATGGTTAAGAGAAGGAGTATGTTTTCCTTGAACACTGTGCTTAACCTTCTACTTTATCAAAATCTTATTTATATCACATCCATCTTTACGTCTTTGTCTAGACTTGGTTTTGCACTTTTCTCACTCTCATTTTTTAAACCTTATCCTTATATTTTCTTTTGATAATGGTTTTAAAGATTTTTAGTAACCGTAAATCTGTTTTTCTCGATAGGATTTGAATAACTAATGTTTAATTTCTGTTTGTTGTCACTGGTTCTATTTTAAATAGAAAATGTAGGTTAATGGCAACAGATGTAAAAGATTAATACAGTTGAAATGTAGTGACAAATAATCCGCAAAGTAATTGGATGTTTAAGCTTCTTAGAAAATATTCCACTTTATATTTATTTAAATTGTTTCCCTTTGCCATAATAATAGAAGCATGGGTGGTTTCATATATGTATATATGTGTGTATCTTCAGTCCTGTCCGACTCTTTGCAATCTCATGACTGTAGCCCACCAGGCTCCTCTATCCATGGACTTTTCTAGGCAAGAATACTGGAGTGGCTTGCCATTTCCTACTCCAGGGGTTTTTCCTGACCCAGAGATTGAACACACGTCTCTTGCATCTCCTGTACTGGCAGGCAGATTCTTTACCACTGAGCACCTAGAAAGCCTAGTTACATTTATACCAACAGATAATCCAGAAACATTAATATGTGCCTTTTACAAAAGGGACACATATTGGACTATAATAAAGGCAAACATTTTAACATAGATCCTAGCTGTGCATGAGAATCACTGGGGATCTTTGTTGGGGAGGAGAGGCCAAAACAGTTGCAGCCCATCAGTTTCAGTCGGCCTGGGACTTGGCCCAGGCACTGGTATTTTTAAAGAAACTTCCCAGGTGAATTTAATGGGTAGCCAGGTTTGAGAACTCATGTACACTCGTAGCGGATTTATGTCAATGCATGGCAAAACCAATACAGTATTGTAAAGTAAAAAAGATTATAATAAAAAATAAAGAGCACACACACACACACACACAAAAAACTGAGCCTTGCATTCCTCCCCTTGAGTTACCCTGTGGTAGATTTCTGAGATTTCCCCTATGGCAAGACTGGGAAAAATCCTATATAGTCAACAAAGCAGAGCATGAATTATTAAGGATTCACTAAAAGAATATCATTGTTTTCATAACCTAATGCATGGCAGTTTGTTGTATCCTACTGACACCACAGTCCTTACAGCCTTCTCCATGGACCCTCTTCTGTATCCCTTTCCTAGAAACCATAGAGCTTTAAAAAAGATCCTGGTGCCTTGCAGTCCTTACAGCCTTCTCCATGGACCCTCTGCTGTATCCATTTCCTTCAAACCACAGAGCTTAAAGAAGTTCCTGGTGCCTTGAGTCCTTACAGCCTTCTCCATGGACGCTCTGCTGTATCCATTTCCTACAAACCACAGAGCTTAAAGAAGGTCTTGATGCCTTCCTGCTCTGAAATGCCGTTTCTGAACCTTTCTTTTCTGGCCTTCTTAACAAAAGCATAGATGCACACCATGAAACCAGATAAATTACCTGCTGCTAACCATCAACTGCCTATTTCCCTGTCATTCTCCTCCACTGAAAACTTTCATTCTTGTCTTCTTCAGGCCTGCTGCTGTGACTTTACATCTGCATAAATGGTCCAGCCGTGACCTGGCCTCTCAGGGCCTGGTTCTCATGTAAAGCCAGCCTTGGCCACTCCCTCTCATTAATAGTCAGGTTAGCCCTTCAAACTCTTGATCCAGTGCTTTTCACTGTCTGAGCAGCACACCGTCTGTCCTTACAGCTCTTTTCATTCCTCCATGTCTTCAATGTCAGTCTCATTACCCTACCACTGTATATAATATACCTGAATTCTCACTTTCCTCCTTCCCCCATTGAATTTTACAGCCTTAAACTGTAATCCCTCTTAACTGCCACAGCTAGGTGAGTGCCACTGGCTTCCATTAATAGTGGGGAGAAAACCAGGATATTGCTAACATTGTACTGCTGCCCTATTTCTTCACTCTCCTCAGTATATCTATTTTTAAAAGTTCTCAGTGTCTCCACTTACTTGCCTCCTTTCTTCCTCAGCCTTCTCCAGTAAGTCTTCCAGTCCTGCTCTGCTATTGAAACTAATTTTCTTAAAATAAACAGTTACCTATAGCAAATCTAGTGGCCACTTTGCTTCCTTGAAGCTTTGACACAGTTGACCATGACTTTGTTCCTAAAAATCTTTCTTACATTTGACCATGACTTCATTCCTAAAAATCTTTCTTTGTTCCTATATATATATAGGAACAAAGTCTGTGTATATATATCAGTTCATTTCAGTTCAGTTGCTCAGTCCTGTCCGACTCTTTGCGACCCCATGAATCGCAGCACGCCAGGCCTCCCTGTCCATCACCAACTCCCGGAGTTTACTCAGACTCACATCCATCAAGTCAGTGATGCTATCCAGCCATCTCATCCTCTGTCGTCCCCTTCTTCTCCTGCCCCCAATCCCTCCCAGCATCAGAGTCTTTTCCAGTGAGTCAACTCTTCGCATGAGGTGGCCAAAGTACTGGAATTTCAGCTTCAGCATCATTCCTTCCAAAGAAATCCCAGGGTTGATCTCCTTCAGAATGGACTAGTTGGATCTCCTTGCAGTCCAAGGGTCTCTCAAGAGTCTTCTCCAACACCACAGTTCAAAAGCACCAATTCTTCGGTGCTCAACCTTCTTCACAGTCCACCTCTCACATCCATACATAACTACTGGAAAAAATCATAGCCTTGACTAGACGGACCTTAATCGGCAAAGTAATGTCTCTGCTTTTGCATATACTATCTAGGTTGCTCATAACTTTTCTTCCAAGGAGTAAGTGTCTTTTAATATCATGGCTGCAGTCTCCATGTGCAGTGATTTTGGAGCCCCCCAAAATAAAGTCTGACACTGTTTCCACTGTTTCCCCATCTATTTCCCCTGAAGTGATGGGACTGGATGCCATGATCTTCGTTTTCTGAATGTTGAGCTTTAAGCCAACTTTTTCACTCTCCTCTTTCACGTTCACAAACCTGGGTCTTCCATACTGCAGGCAGATTCTTTACCATCAGAGTACTTCCATACTGCCTTCAGTATGGAAGACCCAGGTTTGGTTCCTGGTCCAGGAAGATCCCCTGGAGAAGGAACTGGCAACCCACTCCAATATTCTTGCCTGGAGAATCCCATGGACAAAGGAACCTGGCAGACAATGTGGTCGCAAAGAGTTGGGCATGACTGAGTGACTAAGCAAAGCACAACATATGTATAGTTTAGTTGCTAAGTAGTGTTTAGCTCTTTGCAACTGCATGGTTTCAGTTTAGGGGGAACAGATCCAGAACTTTTTACCAAGACCAGCTAAAAACCTTTGTTGTCTAAAACCAAATTTTTTACTCACATCCATCCCCAAAGTCAGATGGCCTCCTTTTATCACTGCAGTGCTGCATTACCACTCAGGGCATAACTGTCCAAGAGGAGAGTGTTCTGAGCAGGAGGTGGCCTGTGCCCAGTGGACACTTACTG
This sequence comes from Ovis aries, assembly GCF_016772045.2. Classification (NCBI taxonomy): domain Eukaryota; kingdom Metazoa; phylum Chordata; class Mammalia; order Artiodactyla; family Bovidae; genus Ovis; species Ovis aries. The sequence goes on along the minus strand of NC_056076.1, from coordinate 14,144,786 downwards.
ACACCTTTTCCCATACAGCTCCACCTCTAGTAATGAACATTTGGAATAGTAACATACTTTCTCTTTGTTTAGAGGAAGATGAAAAGTTTGAGCATTGATGAGGATAACCCTTCCTACAGGGGTCCACATACCCCAAAGGTGAAATGATTTAGATATCTTGTATATTTTTAGTGTAGAAGAGTATGAGCTATTTTCTCCTCCATTTAGGATGCTTATAACAAGACCAGTCACTGTATTTTCTAAGATGGTGGGATTAGTGTCCCTGGAGGATACTTATGACTCATGAATGGAGTCACACTGTTTCCCTTCACTCATTACCCATGACACACCAAGATAATCTTAAGATAGCAGATGGAGTCACATTACCCCTTCACTCATTACCCATGACACACTGAGGTAGTCTTAAGGTAGCAGATTCTTGTCTTCATTGAGCAAAGACAGATCTTCATTCCTTAGTAAAATGTAATTAATGGTATAAAGTGGATTCCCCATTAGATCCCTTCTGAAAAGAATATACTTACTAAAAAATGAAAAAAAAAATGTCATTATTAGATGGTTATTCCAAAGGTGTGTTCCCTATTGGGAGACCTAGAAGTGGTATTATATCAAGGCCCTAGAATAAGATACGTTTTCAAGTCTTGCTTTTCATTGAGACAACTGGTGAATAAGCATACATTCTATTTTCCATAGGAGTAATAGTAATCATTATAAAAATCTAAATATTACTACTTGTAAGAGTGTTCTTAATATCAGAAAGGCAAAATTCTAACACATTGCTGTTTTTTCCCATTCTTCTTTAGGTATTCTAATCTTATTTTGAATTTGTTTTCCTTGATGGTGGATGCAAACATTCCAGATATTGCTCTTGAACCAGATAAAACTGTAAAAAAGGTAATTTTCATATACCCTCAGATATCATAGTCTACTTTTCATACTTAAGAAGTATCAGGGTTTTAACAACCCATTTCCCCTTGTCCCGACCCCTAGACTCTTAAGTAATGTAAATTAAGAAAGAGAACTTGTGTATATTTCTTTTTCACATTTTAGAATATGACAGACTCTCAAGCCCTCTGCAACTAGTTTTATCCCCTTCCCTGTTTATGCCCACAGTCACATGAGGAGCTCACTATATCAAGAGGAAGCTTACTATCACCACCCTTACTCTTTGTCCTAAAAATTTAGCTTCTCTTTAATATTCCTACTAAGATACCTGCTTCCTGGTACTCACAGACCAAGCATGCTAAGAATCAGAAACAAAATATTATAATAGTATATAGAAGAAAACAGTTGTTCTTTAACTTTTCCATTCATACCCTTGGTAACAGGGGTTTCTTACTGTGTAAAGAGAGTAGAGACCTGCTTTTAACTTAATCTGCAAAGAGAAGCATGAAAGAAAGTTTCCACATAGATGAGCAGTTATTCTGAACTATCTTACCCTAAGATACAGCGAGAGATGAGAGAAAGGAGTAACAAATTGGAAGATTTTTTTTTATTCAAATTAATTTCTGGCTCTGATTCACTGAAAGTGAAAGTCACTCAGTCGTGTCCAACTCTTTGTGACCCCATGGACTATAGAGTCCTTGGAATTCTCCAGGCCAGAATACTAGAGTGGGTAGCCTTTCCCTTCTCCAGGGGATCTTCCCAACCCAGGGATTGAACTCAGGTCTCTTACATAGCAGGCAAATTCTTTACCAGAGCCACTGAGGGGGGTGTATATAACACATTTTATTTATCCAAAGATAACATAAAATGATCTTAAATAGCAGAAGGCTTATTAATAATAAGCTTCAAAGATAGTATAGCTTTTTAACTTATAGAAGTATACAACTACTAAAGTTGTAAGATGGAATTTTTCTGGTGGTTGTAAATAATATTTCTCACCAAAAGCTCTAAGTTCTGATGTAACTGACTCAGCATTATTAGAAACATACCTCTGTGGGTTGAACATTGTCTTGGTCCATTTGGGCTGCTACATATATCAATATAACAAAATACCAGACACTAGATAGCTTGTAAACAACAGAATTTATTTCTTATGCTTCTGAGAACTCTAAATACTAGTCCAGGGTGCCAGAATGGTCAAGTTAAAGCCCCTTTGGGGTCAGAGGGCACTTAGGGTGGAAGGTGCCAGGAATCTCTTTGGTGTCTCTTTATAAGAGCACTAATCATTCATGAGGGCTCCACCCTCATAATCTAAGTACCTTTCAAAAAGTCCGCTTACTGATACTGTCACATTGGACATTAGTATTTCAATATGGATTTGAAAGGTACAAGAATATTTATATAATTTTAAACATGAATGAAGCTATTCTCTTTTACTTAATTTTATGAGCCTTTGGCAGTGAGAGGGATTTTAATGTAAATCTTATTGTTTAACATTTAAGAAAATTATGCTGTTTTTAGGATTTCATTTATTATTTTCTAGGAAGCACTGTTTCAAAACTCCCAACCCTGGCCAAACTAGGAAATGGACTACTTATCACACTAGGTTTTGATGTGGGTAATTTTTTTCAACTTCAGGTCATTCATCAAGAAACATAAGTAGTTGATGAAAATTTCAAGACAGATGACTGCACCAGATTTCAAATGTTGTTGCTTTTGTGTGCCTATCTGTGTGTTACTATTTTTAGGATCTGTTGTTGCTGTTTATTTTAAACCCATTTATCTCTGTCATATGTTCACTCTTGCCTTACTTCACTTATGTTCAGAACTCATTTATGAAAGTTCTAATGGTAGTTGTCAAATGGAGTCTTTTTGTTTCTTCTTCCAGTATGTAGTTTTTCTTATTAGATCTTTTATTTCAACTTGTCCTTTTAGGAAATCATGATTTTATTGTTTAAACTTTTGTTACCAGCTATCTTTATGGCATATCTTCAAAATGTTTAATCATAGCAACATTCAACATTTTCCTTTTTTCCATAGCATATTTTAGTACATATATATCAATTCCTTTTTAATTTTTTGAAATTGACTACTCATTTTACTGTGCTTCATAGTTAACTGCGTTCCTTACAAGTTTTGAAGGTTGTAATAACTCTGTGTTGAGCAAGTCTGTTGGTGCCATTTTTCCAACATTCACTCACTTTGTGTCGCATTTTGGTAATACTCATGTATTTCAAACAAATGGTATTTTATCTCCTTTGAAAGACAGTGCAGAGGCTGAGATTTACAAGTTTGCATCCTTTTGCTTGATAAGTAATATGTCTTATCTGGGTTTCCAGTTTGCCAAGAGTTCCAAGAGTGCTGCTCCAGTGAAGTGTTGATAAATGTTCAACCACTGGCTATCTAAAAAACACTGTCTCTAAGTTTATTTTAATTTGCATTAATATAAGGCACACATAGCAGAAAATGTACAAAAATATAATAAAATGCTCTATAGTCTTTCTCTTTAAAAAAAAAAAAAAGGACACTGCAGATTGATTCGAGTGCAGCCTTAGCTAATGAGATATAAACGGACAGAGTCTGGAGCTGATAGAGATAGCTAGGAGTCAGAGGAGAAATTGTAGAAGGGTGGAAGGCACAGAGGTAAAAGGACAGGGGTAGAATAACAAGTAGCCTAACACAAGTCAATGTATATGATAACAGATCAACCATTTTTATGCAGTTAATCTTCTTTCTTATAAAAAAGAATGTCTTCATATTCGGTGAATAACAGTTTTCTTTATATACTAAATACATATCTTCTATTTGTAATTTAAGCACTTATATAAGTATGCAGGCTTTGACAAATTGGGTTAAAAGTTTATTTTGATTCTCCTGCCCTATAGTGTTTTTGACGTCCTTAAAAAAATCATTTACAAAATTCTCAGACATGACCTCCCTAAGTAGAAATCAAGGAATACAATGGAATAAATTCTTTAACTGGGATCCAGAAATGAGAGAGAGAGTTGATTGAAGGTTTACTTTAGATCTCCCTCCACCAAATTGTCCTTCACTTGTTCCACCTCTCTCTCTGTTACCTTCTCTCTCCTGAGCCTGCAGGGCTGTCGGATCACCTGGTATACTTACAGTGCAGTGAAGGGAAAAGAGCACTGAGCGGGCCATGGGTGGTGGTGGTGGTGGTTCTGTCACCCAGTCATGTCCAACTCTTTGTGACCCCATGGACTGCAGCACGCCAGGCCTCCCTGTCTCTCACCATCTCCCGAAGTTTGCCCAAGTTCATGTTCATTGCATCAGTGATGGGTTGTAGTACTGTCTGCCTTTTCTTCTTCCTGATTTTGTAGTAGTTCAACTCCATACTTAAAAGGAAATACTAAACATGGACCACTTTTTATCCACTTGGAAATCCCATTTTCTTCTAGCCTGTCTTTTCAGAAGTTTATATGGATCATTTATAAGAGGTGAAAGGAGTAAGTACAGTGGTTACTGAGATCGTCTGGAAGTGTGAGCCACTTACCATCAGTTAAAGATCCCTGGGTTGGCTTCCTAAATTCTCTGTCTCAGTTTCTGTGTGTTAGAGATTGAGATATTATCTACCTCAGAGCCATCGGAGAGTAGAATGAAATACTGCATGTAAGGTGCTTTGCACAGTGTTAGCATGAAGTAGTCAGGCATGGCAACCTGCTCCAGTACTATTGCCTAGAGAATTCCTTGGACAGAGGAGCCTGGTGGGCTACAGTCCATGGGGTCGCAGAGTCAGATACAGCTGAGCTCTAACACACTGTCATTTGGTAACATTTGCTTGTGTGTTTTAGGGAACTATTCTGATATATATCTCTACTAATCTTTGTAGTTCTTATTGCTATTCAGAATCAACTGTATGTTTTAATATGAAATAATGAAAAAGTCCTCAGTCTTTAGAAATTATAGGTCATATTGAAGTAGTTCTTTGCAGAAGTATAAGGAACTCCTATAGGAAAGCAGACATCTTACAAGATCTAGTTTATAGTTTACTTTTTGTCTGTTCTTAAATTTGCAGGGCTGAACAGAATTATTTTCTATTCACTTTGTTAATATTTCTCAGAAAAAAAAATTTACAAACAACCAAGATAGGGTGATATAAAGAGCATATAGCAAAAAGTAAAGTTACACATTCAGGAGAATAGTATTCAGAACTCCTTATAGGTTATGAACCATTTCTTTGCTGTGAAAATAGAAGTGAAGTGAAGTCGCTCAGTCGTGTCTGACTCTTCGCGACCCCATAGACTGTAGCCTACCAGGCTCCTCTGTCCATGGGATTTTCCAGGCAATAGTACTGGAGTGGGTTGCCATCGCTTCTCAGCCTTTTGGCTAAGATCAAGTGTAGTATCAAGTGTAAAAATAGGTCATTGTAATAATATCTGTATCTGTCTGTTCCTGTCTCTTCAAAATGTTATGTTATTCTTTATTCAAAAGCTAATAGACTCTGACCTTGTAGGTTCAGGATAAATTTCGTTTAGACCTGTCTGATGAAGAGGCAGTGCATTACATGCAGAGTCTGATTGATGAAAGTGTCCATGCTCTCTTTGCTGCAGTGGTGGAACAGATTCACAAGTTTGCCCAGGTAAGTTCTCTGATGGCAGTGCATTCTTCTCAGCATCTCCATGTTCTCCGGTAGAATTCTCTCAGAACCGTACCTTTCTCTGCAAATGACACGTCTTCTCTGATTTTTTTTTGTCAAGCCTTCTTGACATCTCACCAGCCTTCCAACGTGAATGTGTTTGATGCACTAATAACTCTAAAACATTCCACTGAAATATTCTTAGTAACTAAACTGTGGAGCATCAGCATAGGTATATCTGTATGTTGTAGTCAGTGGTAGCTATAAATTCTTCTTGAGAATGATCTTGGGCCTGGTGGAGGCCTTGACAAGTGAGACTTAGACACTTGTTGGGTTTGGTAAATGGTGAAGTGCTAGGAAAAGAGGTTAGAAGGTGAGAAAAGTGATGGCATACGTAGCACACACAGAAGGATCTATCTGTAGACTTACCAGTTAGCAGGCTCTTCTACAGTTGTTTGAGGGAAGACTTTTTTGCACTAGCCTTGATGATAAACCTCAGATTTAGAACCTATTTTAAGTTTGAATTTCATAATGAGGATAATGATATAAGTGGTTAGCAAACGAAAAATGAGGCCGCTTTCCTCTCCCACATCCTCCTGCAAACTCCTTCCTGACTTTACACATTTAGTTAATGATAAGTTGACTACTGCAAGCTCAAAGCTTGTCTGTTTTAACTTCTCCTTCACCCAGCATTTAGGATGTCACCAAGCCTTGTGAGTTTCTTTAACTGTTTTTTAATTATCATTTTCTGTCATTTTCCCACTATTGACATTTTGACCTAGTTTTTCATTTTACAATACTTTGGGTAACTAAAATCCTTCATAACTGCTTTTAGTATTTTTTTTCTCTCAGGATTCTTATCTTTATTCTAAATATTCCAATCAGATATATCTTCACAAAATACCGCTTCACCTTTTTTTTTTATAATTTAAATATGAAAAGTGTTTCCCCGTTGCCTATAAGTGATGTCCAGTCTAGCAATTCAGGGCCTTCAGATTGTTGTGTTCTAAGCTTCTTTCTAAGCTATTCTCCGAATGCTCTCTTTTTCTCAATATTTTTGTTCTCTTCCATTTCTCTGGCTACTTAGCTCTTTCCTTCAGCCCAGAATATCTTGTCTCCTTAATAATGAATGTCCTATAAATGCCTGCTTGCTAAAATCCAACCTGTCCTTCCAAGATCTATTCACGCCACTGTGATTCATCTTCCTCTGAATATTAATAGTACTTTGTACTTTTATTATGAGTTGCACTTACATTTTGTTTTCTATTATAAATATTTGAATCACCTTATAACTCCTAAAATGCAAGCTTCTTGAAGACTGGGATATGTGTCAATGACCCAGAAACACAGTGCCTTTAAACACTTAAGAAATATCTAATGAATATAAGGGAATTTTTTTTCCTATAAATGTTAGCTGATATTCTTTCTCTCTCGTGACAAAAAATGTTTCTTGTCTCTGAACACCAGTCTGAGTCATATTTTATTATAAGTGCCAACTCAAGTTTTGCTGCACCTGCCTTTAATCGTCATCACTTCTCAAGAAAGTAAACTGTGATTCTGAGGGTAAGTTGAGTGACTTGTCAAAGTCACCAAGCTAGTTAGTGGCAGACCTGGAGCAACATACAGCACAGCAGAATATTTTAGAACTCTAAGGGGGAAAAGTCCAGAAAGGTATAATGACTTAGCCAACTTCATGTGTCTAATGAGGGGCAGAATCAAGGCTTGAAACCAGATCTTCTGACCCCCATATCCAACCAGTGATAAGCTAGTTACTTTCTAGCTTATCAAGCTTAAGTCTTCTTTATCAGAATCTGATATACTTTTTTAATTTTTTATTTATTATAAAATTGATATAGTTGATTTACAGTGTTATAAATGTTTCAGATGTGCAACATAGTGATCCACAAGAATCCCAAGTTCTTTATCTCAGGAAGTTAGCTTGAAAATGCTCATGCTTGTCTTTCACGTTTCTTTAAATATCCTCATCTGTGAGGGCTTCCCTGGTGGCTCAGTGGTAAACGATCTGCCTCCCAGTGCAGGAGACATGGGTTGGATCCCTGATCTGAGGAGATCCCACATGGTGCGGAACAACTAAGCCCATGCACCATAACTACTGAGCCTGTGCTCAAGAGCCTGGGAATTGTAACTACTGAAGCCCCCATGCCTGAGAGCCCGTGCTGTGCAAGGGAAGCCACCACAGTGAGAAACCCAAACACCGCAACTAGAAGGTAGTCCCTCCCTCCGACCCCACACACAGCTGGAGAAAAGTCCATGCATCAACGAAGACCTGCACGGCCAAAAAATAAATTAATAATAAATAAGTTTTTTAAATGTCACCTGTGTTCGTACTGTTATACAACAAACAGTATCAATATGAGTAACATTAAGACATTAATTCTATTTGGAACTTGCTTAGATATTGAAAGGTACCAGAGACACTAAACAAGGTCTTAGTGAAAGTGAAAGTGAAGTCAGTCGTACCCGACTCTTTGCGACCCCATGGACTGTAGCCTACCAGGCTCCTCCAACCATGGGATTCTCCAGGCAAGAATACTGGAGTAGGTTGCCATTTCCTTCTCCAGGGGATCTTCCCGACCAAGGGATTGAACCCAGGGGTTGAACCCGGGTCTCCTGCATTGGAGGCAGACGCTTTAACCTCTGAGCCACCAGAGAAGTCCAAACAATGTCTTAACCTCACCTAAGTCTTTTCAGATTATAAAATTACATACATGCATAGTTGTTTCTTAACTAATCTCTGAGGGAATGTATTTAATCTTTTGAAACTGACATTCTTACATATGCATTTTCTAAGTATTGATCCTAGTAAATCACATGCACACTTAAGGTTTGATGATCAACATCTTTCATTGTCACTCAGCATTTATTATAAGGATGCATTTTGCTAATTGATTTTATGCTAATTTTAGTGCATTCCTATTAATCATTATGGATTATAGAACCCAGTTTTTATAAAATGGAGGTAGACATGTTAACAGAAGTTCTTCCTGCATTAAAGAAATATTCTTAAAAACAACTGAAAAATTGCCAGATACAGGTGCTATATTGACATGCTGAAAGGCTTATTTTATTGTATCATGCCATTTGCTAGGAAGGGTTGAGATTAAACACTGCAATATTTGTTGCCTAGCAACACCCACCTACTAGTGGTGGAAATTTTCCACTGAAAACCACTTTTATTTGGGTCATTGTCTTTAAAATTGCATCATCAGAGCTCTTCTTCCTTTCAGAATTATCTTATAGGGCTTTCTAGTCTTGTCTGTGCAAAAAGGTGGAGACCACTTAGTTTGGACCACTTCCTGCTCTAAAACTATGCCTTTCAATGGAAATATCTCATATTGCAGCCCATTTTCTTCTAGTTTCTGTTTTATCCTGTCTGTCTCTCTTTGTTGATTGATGGTAAAAGTCTGGAGAAAGGGGTGGGGGATGATTTCCATTAATCTTAATACATATTAAATCTTATTACATGAATATAGATTCAGGTTAGAGATATATTTTTGGCACACTAAATGTAAAAATTTATGAACAGATTGGAAATTTTAGGTGAGTTCCAGCTCAGCATACTAAGAGCACATCCCACTGCAGTCCATCTGGCACTAACCCTTCCTTAGCCCCTTTGGTATTCAAGGAGGAAGAGCACAGGGCCCAGCAGCAGGTCACAGGAATGTGCAGCCCCAGTGCACCTTTGATGAAGAGAAGCCAGCTGTACGCACACACTCTCACACTTAAGATTAAAACACACATCATGAAAGGAGGAAAGAGTATGTTTATTATGCCTGACATTTCCCCCCATCTAGGAGATGTGTCAGGGACTCCCTCCAAAGTAATTCAGGTCCTACGTTCCTCCCATAACATGACATCTTACCGTGCTGAATGTGATTCCAATATTGAAGGTTCTTGGGGGTTTTTTGGTACAACATGGCCTCTATATACAAACCATCTGCCTCATCTGCTACTCAAAGAATTAGATTTTTTGCCTCAGTCCTGAGGAGAAAGTTTCCTATTTTGCTTTTATTCATTTTATTTATATTCCATTTTACCTTTATGTATGCACCTTAGTACTTAAACCCTGTGTAAAATGTTTCCATTGTAACTGCTGTAACTCTCTCATCTAGTTTGAGAAGGCACAGAAGCAAAAGATGCCCAGAGGAGAAGAGATCAGAACATTATTTCTGATTTTATATTATATGGACCTTATTTTGCCATTAGGAATAAAGAACAGAAATGTAAAATATTCCATTGATCAAAACATAAAGTTTCCAAGGAGCAAGTGTCTTTTAATTTCATGGCTACACTCACCATCCACATTGATTTTGAAGCACAGGAAAATGAAATCAGCCACCATTTTCACATTTTCCACATCTGTTTGCCACGAAGTGATAAAACCAGATGCCATGATCTTCATTTTTTGAATGTTGAGTTTTAAGCCAGTTTTTTCACTCTTTCACCTTCATCAAGAGGCCCTTTAGTTATCTGCTTATCTGAGGTTATTGATATTTCTCCTGGCAGTCTTGATTCCAGCTTGTGCTTCATCCAGCCCGGCATTTCACGTGATGTACTCTGCACAGAAGTTAAATAAGCAGGGTGACAATATACAGACTTGACGTACTCTTTTCCCAGTTTGGAACTAGTCTGTTGTTCCATGTCCAGTTCTAACTGTTGCTTCTTGACCTCCACACAGGTTTCTCAGGAGGCAAGTCAGGTGGTCTGGTGTTCCCATCTCTTTAAGAATTTTCCACCGTTTGTTGTGATCCACACAGTCAAAGACTTTAGTGCAGTCAATGAAGCAGAAGTAGATGTTTTCTTGGAATTCTCTTGTTTTTTCTATGAATCAGTGGATGTTGGCAATTTGATCTCTGGTTCCTCTGTCTTTTCTAAATCCAGTTTGTACATTTGGAAATTCTTGGTTCATGTATTGTTGAAGCCTAGCTGGAAGGATTTTGAGGATTACCTTGTTAGCATGTCAAATAAGCGTGATTGTGCAGTAGTTTGAACATTCTTTGGCATTGTCCTTCTTGGGAATTGAAATGAAAACTGACCTTTTCCAGTCCTGTGACCATTGCTGAGTTTTCCAAGTTTGCTAGCATATTGAGTGCAGCACTTTAACAGCATCATCTTTGTTAATGAATTAATGTTACATTAATGGCCCCAAACATCTTTGTTAATAACTCCAAAAAAATTCTTTACTGGGTCTTTGTTGTTCTTTCAACACTGCCTCCTTTTATTTTTTTGCAAACCATTTCTGTACTCTGTATTGTGCATTAACTTCACAATGTGTGGAATATATTACCAGTTTTCACAGTCTCTAAAAAATGTTGCACCAAGAACTAAGCTTATTGCTCAGAATATTAATCATCTATCACTGCAGAATTCAGTGGACTTTTTGCCTTCCTAGTTCTAGATTTCTCTGCTGTTTAATAATGAAGTCATCTTGAGCTTACAGTTAGCAAACATTCCTTTCCCAAAATATTTGCTCTTATAAACTGGAATTACCTGAATTGTTTGTTGTTGTTGTTCTTTTTCTTTTTCTATTAAAGAATTACATGTTTGTCCTATTCTAAGTTTTTTGACTATAAACTGTTGTTTCTCTTCTCAGTGAATAGAGAAGCTAATTTTCTTTTTGTTGTTTTTAATTTTTGCAGTACTGGAGAAAATGAAACTGGGTTTGGCCTATCAAGATGATTGTCACCTTAAGAAAACAACTTTAAAAGCAGCATATGTATAATGAAGACTTAAGACTGTCAAACAAGGAAGAAAACATTTAGTCCTGAAGATACCATATATCCTAAGTGTTTCACAGTGCCTGAATTCTGTTTCCTTGGATGTCATTGCTTAAATGCAATCTTGAATGGTTTGTTTGAAGTATTGTATATATTTATTTTCAAATGTACACATTGTTAATAAGCTAAGAAGTAAGAATCTTGTTCCAGAACCATGTACATATTATGAGAGTTCTCAAGGAATTTTATGTTGAAATAGTAAAACATTTTAGTCTTCAACTTTGAAAGCCCATTCTTTCTTTATCTCTTCATATCAGCAGAGCAGTTGTATGAATTTGGGCTGTCTCGGTTGTGCTTGTTTGCTTTGTCTCTCAGTCCCTTGTTCCCTTTCTCTGTTGTTCCTCTTCCCCCCTAGATTATTATTATTTTCTTTTTGCCCAATCTATAATACTTCAAGTTTTACATGTTATAGCCTATTCTTTTATACTTTTGAGAATTATATATATTTCAAATAAGACAGCCATTTTTTCTTACTTACAAATACTGGAAATTTTGTTTGTTTGTTTTGTAGTTCATATTTCTCCTAGGTTGTACATATATAAAGCAGGTTATAAAAATGTAACTATATGAATACTTAGCCAAAAGGTAATATGGCAGCAGTTTTTCATATTGAACCTAAGATATTTTTACATGTAAGCATAAATTGTCTTTGTGCAATAAATTTTTTATGAAAACTTAGTTTTCAAGAGCTTTTAAAAGTAACTCTCCTAGACCTGTTAATGTAATCTACCCTTTCTGATTAAAGCAAAATAATTTTTAGTGTTTGAAGACTAGAAGTGCTACGAGTCCATCTAACTTTTTTACCTAATAGAACTTCAGCAAAAAGGAACAAACACAAATGAGAAGAGCAGAGCAGTAATAATCTTGGTAAATTGTTGTAAAGTCATATGATTTTGTTTTGGAAGGTAAACAATACCTCTTTTGATGCTGAATAAATATTTAATATCAAATGATAGAAAAAGATTTAAGAAGGTTATATTAAGGCACAGTTTCAGAAAATATCATTATAATGTTACCAAATTCATATCTGTGAGTTTGCTGCATTAGAGTGGGGTTATCAGCTGGAAAGCAAGTGTATAATTAAGAGAGAATCTTAGAGGCATATGGAATTTGACTTGTATAAAACATACATGCAGATTAGAAAAATGGTAAAGATGAGAATGCCTCTGAATATTAATCATAAGAGAATAATGCCTAATCTAATTGGCAAGCTCCATCCTCTCTCTAACTTTTTCTTTGCCTCATACATTTTCATCATTTTTTGTTGCCCAGAAGTTTGTAACCAGTCTGCATTCTTATTCTTCTAGGCCTGTTGCTATTGGTACCTCCTTCAAAAGTTTCCTCAAAATGACACTGCTAAAAGTGACCACTCCAACTTTCTGAACTCTGAATTCTTTATTTGTAGCCTTTTAATTGGCACTCAGTACAGTAAGGCATTTTTATCATAGTTGCATCTCCTGTTACAGAGGTTGGCAGACATTTTCTGTAAACAGCCAAAACAATAAATATCTTCAGCTTTGAAAAGCATATGATCTTGGTCATAACTCATACTCTGCTGTATGAGTAAAATAATCACAGACAACATGTAACCAAATGTTATGGCCAGATTTGACCCTCAGGCCATAATTTGCTGACCTCTGTTTGAATTAACTGTAGGTCAAACTGTATCATCTTAATCATCTTTATAAACTCTATAACATTTTGCATAGATGGTAATATGGATATTTATGTTACATGCTCTATAAGTGTTTTTGAACTACTATGATATTCTATAGTGGCAAACACAACTAGTAAGGTGGGTTGGTTATGAGTGAGCTTGTATTCTGTGCAAAGTTTATAGGGATTATGAGAGAGAGAGAGCTTTATAGGAAGGAAGACACGTATTGACTAAGGAAGGATAGTGGCTTTGATTTTGTAGAATGTATTTTTGCGGCTGTGGATGGTGAGCCTGTATCACAAAGGAAAATGATTCATCAGTCTCTTTCTACTGCTCAAGCAACCTCTGTGCTCCTACTGTTTCCCCCAATACCATTTTTTTTTTTATCATGTAGTCTGTATTTTCCTTTATTAGCATTGCCATTCAGATTTTTGGCAAGTTTACAGTGTTTCAAGCACATTGCTTTCTTTGAGTTTGAAGAAAGTGTTTGTAAGGACACATGCCTTAATTTAAAAGTAGGAGTATACTCTTGTATTCAGAGTGAGATTTCTGAATTGGGGAGAGAAAATGTGGATGGCAGCCACTGTGAGTAGGGCTATCAGAAAGAACTAAACTGTGGCTCAGATCCCTAAATAAGGGGTTCATATAATCTGATTTTCTTTACTCTCCATAGGGTTAGGTATTCCCCAGCTCATTTGTGTATTATAAGGTTTTCAGGGAAGTATTTATCACAGTCAACATAATTTATGAGCACTTACTATTACATATCAGGATTATACTAATTGCTTCTTATGCCTTAGATATCACTATTCTGTATAACAGTCCTGAGGTAGAATTCCTTCCTCATTTTATAGAACTTTAAGACAAGTGAATCACCTGCCCAAGGTAAGGCTGCAAAGTGAGAGCAGAGTTAGGGTCTGAAGTTGAGTTGCTTATTTCAGTGATCACAGTCTTAACCATCAAAGTCTCCTGGCCTTCATTTCTCACGGAGACCTCTGTTGCGTGCATGTGAGTGTATGTGGTCCATTAGACTTGAATCCCCACAAACAAAGCCTATTCATTATCTTTCTTTTTTTGAACAGAATTACCAAAGATACAGGCAGTAGTCAATAATTAAATTTTTAAGAAACTGAGTCATGTCTTCATGCAGTAGATTCATACTTGTCTTGAAATAGGAAATCTGTCAATCCTAAAGGAAATCAGTCCTGAATATTTTGTGGAAGGACTGATACTGAAGCTGAAGTTCCAGTACTTAGGCCACCTGACTCATTGGAAAAGACCTTGATGCTGCGAAAGATTGAAGGCAGGAGAAGAAGGCAACAACAGAGGATGAGATGGTTGGATCACATCACCACCTCGACAGACATGAGTTTGAGCAAACTCTGGGAGTTGATGGACAGGGAAGCCTGGTGTGCTGCAGTCCACAGGGTCTCAGAGTCGGACATGACTGAGCAACTGAACTGAAATAGGAAATAAGTCAGTAAAAACATGCAGACAAAATAAATCTTAACATGCAATTGTTAACCTACAATCACAATATCCTTTATATTTTTGCACATAGACATAACATTACAGTTTTTGTGGTGTTTTGTTTTTGGTTTTTTTCTGTAAAGAATTGCCTTTCTGGCAGTGACGAGCTCCACATGAGAACATGCCTCTAGCAAAGAATCTCCACCTCTCTCCAGAAGAGGAAACGCAAGAAAAAGTGCCTGGTGCAGAGTCCTAATTGCTATTTCATGGATGTGAAATGCCCAGGATGCTATAAAATCACCGCAATCTTTAGCCATGTATAAACACAGTAGTTTTGTGTGTTGGCTGCTCTACTGTCCTCTGCCAGCCTATAAGAGGAAAAGCAAGGCTTACAGAAGGATGCTCCTTTACGCTGAAGCAGCACTAAAAGTATCCTCTATCAAGATGAATGGGAAGCCATCCCATTAAACACATTTTGGATACCAAAAAAAAAAAAAAATTTAAATTCTTGGGATTTTTTTGTGTGATGGGAAGGCAGGTAAATTTCAAAAGCAACATGAATTTTCTATAATACGGAAAGTATACCAGATTTCTGAATGAATAATTTGATATGTTAACACTTCACCATAAAGAATGCATACCACCTGGATGGGATCCTGGCACAGCTAAAAATGAAAGAAATTCATATAAAGTGTGAGCTAGTTAAAAAAAAATAGTAGTCTCAAAAGTATAAGGCAGTTACTTTATGGAAAATCCCATAGTTTAAGTTTGTTTAATTTTCCTCAAGTTGTGTTATTTTTGGTTGGAACACTTCAAAAAAATAAATACCGTGTACTTCTCATGACCTTATCAGAAAACACGTGATATGAATTTGTCCTGTGCCTGGTCATGGTAGCTTTCATCACTTGGTAAAAATACATTATCCAGCTTTTTTCAAACTCTCCAGTTCAATCGCTTGTTCATGTCCGACTCTTTGTGACCCCATGGGCTGCAGCACACCAGGCTTCCCTGTCCATCACCAATTCACAGAACTTGCTCAAACTCATGTCCATTGAGTTGATGATGCATTCCAATAGTCTCATCATCTGGTCTCCTTCCTCTTCCTGTCTTCAGTCTTTCCCTCCAACAGGGTCTTTTCCAATGAGTCAGTTCTTCACATTAAGTGACCAAAGTATTGGAGTTTCAGCTTCAGCATCAGGCCTTCCAGTGGATGTTCAGGACTGATTTCCTTTAGTTGACTGGTTGGATCGCCTTGCTGTCCAAGGGACTCTCAAGAGTCTTCTCCAACAATCACAGTTCAAAAGCATCACTTCATCAGCGCTCAGCCTTCTTTATGGTCTAACATTCACATCCATACACAACTACTGGAAAAACTACAAACTCTGAAGTTAATTTGTATTTGAAACTTATAAATTAGTGAGCAATTTATAAGTATTTTATGGGGAGATACCTTGAAACCATGTTAATACCTTGTTCTTTAACACACTTTTACCTATTGGTTTTAGCATATGTTGATTTTTCTTGTCTGAATCAAGTATTACTATGGTGAAAGGCAAATGATTTTTTTTATAATTCCATTATTCTTTTGGCAGTTGTTAGAGACCTACTGATACAGCTGTCCTTTCTCCGTTTATTGTACAGTGCATTCCTATCATCACTTACTATGATGGTAAAATTGCCTGGGACTGACCTGTCCGCAGTCTGGTGCCTGTGTCCCTGACGTGATTCTAATGTTCTTGAGCCTTTCTTACTTCTGGCATGAGATGATGCAGGCTCATCTTATACTTTATGTGCCCCAGCCCTGTAAGTCAGCCGTTTCTCCAAGGAGCCCGGATTCTTTCCTGGTTCAGTTTTACCAGATACCTCCCCAAATAAAGTATCTAACTTTTTTAAAATGGAAGTTATTATAGCCCTCCAGTATTGCCATTCTAAAACTCTGGAGTGTGAACAGGGTGGATGTAGATACAAATCAGCTCAACACAAGTCAAGTAACATCTGAATGGACCACAGAATTTAACTAGAATTTAGCTGTTTCTTTAACTTGTCAGCTTTGATCATCATCACCACTGTCCTTGAGACATCAGGACCAATGTTACCATGTTCTTTATCTGTTTTGTTAGCACAAACCCTCCCTAGATCAGTGAGAATGGTCTCCTATTCCTATACAGCTTTGTACAACCCCCATCTCTAACCTCTGGAGTTCCTTGGGCCATCATCACTAAAAAAGAAGCACTTACACTGAAACAAAGATGAACCTCAAAAATATGCTAAGTGAAAGAAGCCAGACATAGAAGATCACATATAAGTTTCCATTTATCAGAGAAGATAAATCTTCAGCAGAAAGCAATTCAGAGGCTGCCAGGGGCTGAGTAAGAAAATGGGAATTGACAGGAAAGGGACACTGAAGGGACATTATACAATGATGACATGTTCCAAAACTGGAACAGCAAATGTTCCAAAACTGGAACAGCGACTAAGTTTACAATTCATGTACCAAAAAACATAGTATTGTGTTTTATGACTTACAAGTTGTACTTTAGTAATGTTGATTTTAAGAGATCCTAAGCAACTCACTGTCTAAAGCCAGGAAACATTGTCTTTCTACACCATGGGAGCCCCAAGCTACTTTCAATGCAACATCCACCCAAACCGCCCCTTCCAGCCTGTGTTCCCCTGACACACCAAGATCTCCAGCCTCACCTGCGCTGTTGTTGCCGCCCTGTGATGCCCTGAGCAGACACACCACCAGCACTGCTCTCTGCAGTCAGGAGGAAATGACATGGTGCGCATTTCCAGGGTTTGTGGCATGGCTGATGATACAGACCGACCAGTCCAGGCCACTCCAGAGGAAGGAGAGGAGCCCAACAAGTGACGGAGGAGCCATGCCAAGCGTGGGGCAGCATACGCTCACAGACACCCAGTTCCTTAGTCCACCGGGCTCAGTGCAGGATACTGAGCCCAGTTGTAAAAAGAAAGCCAAATTGGTATTCTGGAACAATTGTAACTCTTCTTTTTGGGTCAGGTGAGAAATTGCATTCCAAAATATACGCTAGGAATGTCCAGGGTTATGGCCCACTTGGCAGGGTTACTGCTGTAAGCAGCTGCCATCACCTACCAGGTAGTTTGTTTTCTTACCTCAAGGGAAAAAACACAAAAATACACCTGCTGCCACAGCGCCAGTAGCAATAGTCCCAAATAGAGGTGCCTAACCAAAGTTTCCTTGAGAGCCCCTCTCTCTGAACCTGAAGTCTATTTAAAACTTGCTTTCAAATGCAAATCAAAGCCACAATGAGGTATCACTTCATACCTGTCAGGATTGCTAATCATCAAAATGTCTACAAATAAGTGCTGAAAAGGGTATGGAGAATGGGAGCCTTCCTACACTGTTGGTGGAGAATGTAAATTGGTGCAGCCACTATGGAGGTTCCTTTAAAGACTGAAAATAGGGCTACTGTTTGAACCAGAAATCGCACTCCTGGGCATATATCTGGAAAAGATGAAAACTCTAAAAAGATATAAGCACTCCAATGCATATAGCAGCACCGTTTATAACAGCCAAGACATGGAAGCAATCAATAGATGAACAGATAAAGAAGAGGTACGTATATACAGTGGAATACTGGGCATCAAAAAGAATGAAGAGTTACCGTTTGCAGCAACATGGATGGGCCTAGAGATTATCATACTAAATGAAGTAAGATAAATGTGATATTAAATGTAGAACCTAAAAAATAATACAAATGGATCTGTGAAAAAGAAGATATAGAAAACAAACTTATAGTTACCAAAGGGGAAAGGAGTGTGAGGGATAAATTAGGAGTATGAGATTAACAGATTACTATACATAAAATAGATAAGCAAGTGTTTACTGGATAACACAGGGAGCAATATTCAAAATATTTTAATAAACTATAATGAAAAGCTGAAAGAAAATATATATATATATAATTCAGTTATATATAATCGAATTATTTTGCATCACTTTGCTGTATACTTAAAACTAACACCATATTGTAAATCAACTGCACTTCAATTAAAAAACAACAGCAAAAAAAAAAAGCTTGAATATTACTGTGCTTCTCCAAGAGAGCACTAATATCCCAGTCCACCTCAATTAAATGACTCACCTCTGCCTACCCACCCCACAGTACTGGTAGTTATACCAGAATCTCAGTAGTGAGACCTTCACCCATCAGTGTCATCCTGTTTATTCTGTCACTGAATGAGAGTCCCAGAACATACTGTAAGAGCCATATGGCCAGGTAGTTCTTCATATCGTGACCTCCGACCTTCCTGGCTGGCTTCTCAGTCTCTCCTTTATGGACTCTCTTCTCAGATCAATCTCAAAATGTTGAACTAACACAGTGCTTATGTCTGAGACCACTTGTTTTTTCTATTTCCTCATGGGTGGTCTCATCCAGGCCTGTGGAGTTAAGCGCCCGAGACTCGCTGATGACCTGGGCGTAGCACTGCGGCACACTGCTCCACGCTCACACGTCCCCGAGCTCAGTTCAGTGGCCTGCCAGTGCTCTGTTAAAAGCCTTAGTAATTTTATCTTGGTACATTTTAGTAACTCTAATAGGCAGGAGAGATATCTGTGACATGTGGTCTACCACCATTCCTTGCCATTCTGTTAACATCTACAGTGCCCCAGGAGCACAGAATTCTGGTAGGCCCACCACACATGGGGTTTAATGAGACTAAAAGAAAGAGCAAGCTGATTGTCAAGAAGCCACACTTAAACCAGAACATACTTTGAACACAGGAAAAACAGTAATATTCTAAGCCCGCAAACCACCAAGAAATTCTGAACACATCCTGAAATGTCAGGGAACTCTGTGTATGTGTGTGTGTGTATGTGTGCACGCTACGGGAGCCAGATGATAGTACGAATGTTAAGGCCTATCCAGTGCATAGTATGTATCCAGTGCACTGGGCCCTATCCGGGCCCAGTGTGTGACTTCCCACTTCAATTATGTTTACTACTACTAAGTCGCTTCAGTCGTGTCCGACTCTATTCGACCCCATAGACGGCAGCCCACCAGGCTCCCCCGTCTCTGGGACTCTCCAGGCAAGAACACTGGAGTGGGTTGCCATTTCCTTCTCCAATGCATGAAAGTAAAAAGTGAAAGTGAAGTCACTCAGTCGTGTCCGACTCTTCGAGACCCCATGGACTGCAGCCCACCTGGCTCCTCTGTCCATGGGATTTCCCAGGCAAGAGTACTGGAGTGGGGTGCCATTGCCTTCTCCTCAACTATGTTTATATATATTTAAACTGAGATATAATTGACACATAACACTGTAAATGTAAGGTGCACAATGTGTTGGTTTGGTAATTTGTGTATTGCAATAGGATTACTATTGTAGTATTAGCTAACACTTCTTCCATGTTACATATTTATCACTTTTTGTGTGCATTGAGAACAATTAAGATTTAGTTTTTTTGTAATGTTGAAACTTATAATACAACTTTGAGAGCAGTTAAGATTTAGTTTCTTAGTAATGTTGAAATTTTTACAGTATTGTACAAATTCATACAATAGTATGTATACAATACATACAATATACAATACAATAGTGTTGACTATAATCACTATGTTGTGTATTAACTCTCTAGAACTTACCTACTGGTCATAAGTTTTTTACCCTTAAAACAATTTCTCCCCAGTTTCCCTATCTCTAGCTCCTTATAACTTCTATTCTCCCCTCTGTTTTTACAAGTTCAGAGTCAAAAGTGATATTCTACAGTGTTTGTCCTCTGTCTGACTTATCTCACTTAGCATAACACCTTCAGCATCCATCCATGTTGTCGCATATAGCAGACATTACTTCTTTCTCTTGGATGAAAATATTCAAATATATATCACGGCTTCTTTATCCATCCATCCAAGATAGGCACTTTGGTTATTTCCTTATCTTGGCTATTGTGAATAATGCTTCAGTGAACATGAGTATGCAGATATCCCTCTGAGATATTGATTTTAACTCATTCAGTTGTATATCCAGGAGCGGGATTCCTGGATGATATGGTAGTACAGAGTTTAACTTTTTGAGAAACTGTCATACGTTTCCCATAATGACTATCAGTTTACATTCCCACCAACAGGTTTTCCTTTCCTCTACATCTTTACCAGCAATTGTGGAAAGCCATCCTAACAAGTATGAGATGATATCTCACTGTCATTTTGATCCATCTGAAACTCTTTCATGTTCACATACTCCTGGGTTTAGTCATTTTCTCCTAGGACCAATAGCTGCACCTGAAAGACCTTACTGTTTCAACCACCCACCTTTGTTTTATGATCCGAGGTCACCAGCCTAGACTGCTAACTTCCTCAAGGATATTTTACTTTGAGGTCCTGGCTATCCTCCTTGTCCTTGCTATTCTACTTTTAGGAGGCACGTGCGAAGTAGGAAGTCAAGAAACACCTGGAGTAACAGGCAAATTTGGCCTTGGAATGCAGAATGAAGCAGGGCAAAGACTAATAGAGTTTTGCCAAGAAAATGCACTGGTCATAGCAAACACCCTCTTCCAACAACACAAGAGAAGACTCTACACATGGACATCACCAGATGGTCAACACCAAAGTCAGATTGATTATATTCTTAGCAGCCAAAGGTGGAGAAGCTCTATACAGTCAGCAAAAACAAGACCGGGAGCTGACTGTGGCTCAGATCATGAACTCCTTATTGCCAAATTTAGACTTAAATTGAAGAAAGGGAAAACCACTACACCATTTAGGTATGACCTAAATCAAATCCCTTATGATTATACAGTGGAAGTGAGAAATAGATTTAAGGGCCTAGATCTGACAGATAGAGTGCCTGATGAACTATGGAATGAGGTTTGTGACATTGTACAGGAGACAGGGATCAAGACCATCCCCATGGAAAAGAAATGCGAAAAAGCAAAATGGCTGTCTGGGGAGGCCTTACAAATAGCTGTGAAAAGAAGAGAAGCTAAAAGCAAAGGAGAAAAGGAAAGATATAAGCATCTGAATGCAGAGTTCCAAAGAATAGCAAGAAGAGATAAGAAAGCCTTCTTCAGCGATACAAAGAAATAGAGGAAAACAACAGAATGGGAAAGACTAGAGATCTCTTCAAGAAAATTAGAGACACCAAGGGAACATTTCATGCAAAGATGGGCTCGATAAAGGACAGAAATGGTATGGACCTAACAGAAGCAGAAGATATTAAAAAGAGGTGGCAAAAATACACAGAAGAACTGTACAAAAAAGATCTTCACGACCCGGATAATCACGATGGTGTGATCACTTATCTGGAGCCAGACATCCTGGAATGTGAAGTCAAGTGGGCCTTAGAAAGCATCACTACGAACAAAGCTAGTGGAGGTGATGGAATTCCAGTAGAGCTATTTCAAATCCTGAAAGATGACACTCTGAAAGTGCTGCACTCAATATGCCAGCAAATTTGGAAAACTCAGCAGTGGTCACAGGACTGAAAAATGTCAGTTTTCATTCCAATCCCAATGAAAGGCATTGACAAAGAATGCTCAAACTACCGCACAATTGCACTCATCTCACATGCTAGTAAAGTTTTTGCTCAAAATTCTCCAAGCCAGGCCTCAACAATATGTGAACCATGAACTTCCTGATGTTCAAGCTAGTTTTCGAAAAGGCAGAGGAACCAGAGATCAAATTGCCAACATCTGCTGGATCATCGAAAAGGCAAGAGAGTTTCAGAAAAACATCTATTTCTGCTTTATTGACTATGCCAAAGCCTTTGACTGTGTGGATCACAATAAACTGTGGAAAATTCTGAAAGAGATGGGAATACAGACCACCTGACCTGCCTCTTGAGAAATCTGTATGCAGGTCAGGAAGCAACAGTTAGAACTGGACATGGACCAACAGACTGGTTCCAAATAGGAAAAGGAGTACATCAAGGCTGTATATTGTCCCCCTGCTTATTTAACTTATATGCAGAGTACATCATGAGAAACGCTGGACTGGAAGAAACACAAGCTGGAATCAAGATTGCTGGGAGAAATATCAATAACCTCAGATATGCAGATGACACCACCCTTATGGCAGAAAGTGAAGAGGAACTAAAAAGCCTCTTGATGTAAGTGAAAGAGGAGAGTGAAAAAGTTGGCTTAAAGCTCAACATCCAGAAAATGAAGATCATGGCATCCTGTCCCATCACTTTAGAGGAAATAGATGGGGAAACAGTGGAAACAGTGTCAGACTTTATTTTGGGGGGCTCCAAAATCACTGCAGATGGTGATTGCAGCCATGAAATTAAAAGACGCTTACTCCTTGGAAGAAAAGTTATGAGCAACCTAGATAGTATATTCAAAAGCAGAGACATTACTTTGCCGACTAAGGTCCATCTAGTCAAGGCTATGGTTTTTCCAGTAGTCATATATGGATGTGAGAGGTGGACTGTGAAGAAGGCTGAGCACTGAAGAACTGATGCTTTTGAACTGTGGTGTTGGAGAAGACTCTTGAGAGTCCCTTGGACTGCAAGGAGATCCAACCAGTCCATTCTGAAGGAGATCAACCCTGGGATTTCTTTGGAGAGAATGATGCTGAAGCTGAAATTCCAGTACTTTGGCCACCTCATGGGAAGAGTTGACTCATTGGAAAAGACTCTGCTGCTGGGAGGGATTGGGGGCAGGAGGAGAATGGGACGACAGAGGATGAGTTGGCTGGATGGCATCACTGACTCGTTGGACGTGAGTCTGAGTGAACTCCGGGAGTTGGTGATGGACAGGGAGGCCTGACGTGCTGCAATTCATGGGGTCGCAAAGAGTCGGACGCGACTGAGTGACTGAACTGAACTGAACTGAACTGCTCCCATCCCAGGATACTCCTTTATCTCTGAATCTCAAAAAGGAAGACATTCAACAAGGTGCCATTTTTTAACTCAGAATTATTTGAGATCCTCATACTAATTGCTCCATCTATTATTGCCAAGTTTGCATACAGAGACAAGACTAGGAGAACATATCAACTCCCTAACTCAAACCCAAAGTTCCCTCTCATGCCTTCTGGATGTGCATCAGTGTGGCACAGGGGTTACAGACATAGGTGAGAGAGCCGGAGACCTGGCTTTCGAACTCTAAGCTTGCTCATGCCTTGTCTGGGTGACATCGAGGAAGTTACTTACCTTCTATGTAACCTACCTGATTTCCTTTAAAAACGGAATAATAGAATTCACCTCATAAGTTTCTTGTGAGTTTTAAATAAATTGCTCCACATAGAGGGTATGTAACAGTGCTGGGCTTATACTAAGAATTATGAAGCTGTTCCCTAATATTACTTTTTAATGGGTAAAAATGAGAGATTCAAGTACCGATTTAATGAGCGCTTATTGTGTGCTTAGCACTGAGGATACAGTGGTAAAAAGAACAGACATGGTTGCTTCTTGCATAGATCTTACAACTTATTGAGAAAGACAGACAATAACCAAGCATATAAACAATACTTATAAAGTGGAATAAATGTGTTGAAAGCAACAGCTATGTGGCAGTGAAAAAAGATAAAATAATTCAGACATACAGTCACCAAAGTTCTCTTAGGAGATGATACTTAAGCCAAGAACAGATGGGTCAAAGGAGCTATCTATGGAATAGTAGAGTCACAGTTGTACAAGGAACACTTTAATCAGAGGAGGCAGCATGTGCAAGGACCTCAAACCAGGAAGAATGTAGTCTTGTTTGAAAACCTAAGAGAAAGCTGGTATGGCTGGGACCTGTGAGCAAGAGGAGACATCAGAAGATGAGGTGGGAAAGATCGGTGGGTTCAAATCATGAGGGGTGATTTGAAACACCCCTCATACATCATGTGAAAGATTTGAGATTTCATTTAAGCGAAAACTCAAGAAAGAGACTAAAAAATCTTTCTTATTAAATTATCACTGTGTAGAAAATGGACCTTCAGGGAAAAATCAGGGACACTCACTAACTAGTAATCTAGGAGACAATGTTGCCTGGATTAAGGTTTTAAAAGTGAATATGGTGACAAGTAAGTATGACGTTTGGTTTGGAAGTTGGAATATGTCAAGGCTGTATATTGTCACCCTGCTTATTTAACTTATATGCTGGGTACATCATGCAAAATGCCAGGCTGGGTGAATCACAAGCCAAAATTAAGATTGCCAGGAGAAATATCAACAACCTAAGAAATGCACATGACACCACTCTAATGGCAGAAAGAGACGAGGGACTAAAGATCCTCTTGATGAAAGCGAAAGAGTGAAAAAGCTGAATTAAAACTCAACATTCAAAAAACTAAGATCATGGCTTCCAGTTCCATCACTTCATGGCAAATAGATGGGGAAACAATGGTAACAATGGTCTTAGACTGATCCCTTTTGAATTAATTTTCGTGTATATTGTGAGTTACAGTTACGGGTTCACCCTTTTGCACATGACAGGCTTCCCTTATGGCTCAGCTGGTGAAGAATCTGCCTGCAATGCAGGAGACCTGAGTTTGATCCCTGGATTGGGAAGATCCCCTGGAGAAGGGAAAGGCTACCCACTCCAGTATTCTGGCCTGGAAAAGTCCATGGACTCTAGTCCATGGGGTCGCAAAGAGTTGAGTGACTTTCACTTTCGCTTTGATCCAATTGTTACATCATTGTTTGTTGAAAAGACAAATTTACCTCACTGAATTTTCTTGGCACTCTTTTCAAATACCAGTTGACTATAAATTAGTTATTTGTTTCTGAATTCTCAATTATATTCCATTGATCTCTGCCTCTATCCTTATGCCAATACCATGTTATCTTGATGACTGCTGCTCTGTAGTAACTTTTGAAATCAGACAGTTTGTGTCCTGTAAATTTTTTTTTTTCCAAGAATGTTCTGGGCATTTTTGGTCACTGCACTTCATAGATATTTATCCTTTAAATAACATCTCATAAACAGAAAACTCTCAAATTATATTATCCAAATCAGTTTCTGAAACTGTGACTCATATTGGAGAAGTCTTTAATTGGCACTCCCAGTGGAATGTCTCACGATTATCTCAAACTGTCCATATGAAACAGCAAATTCGTCACATAACTTCCTCAATCCCACTTCTTCTGTCACTTACACTTAATTACTGTGCCTATCCCCACACTTGACTGCATTGCTCATGCAGGAAACAGTCAGTCTTCACTGCTCCCTCTTCTTCAGTCTCACAGTCAATACTTCAGCAGGTTCTACCCATCCAACCTCCGATGTTCAGTCATTAAGTGTATCTGACTCTTTCTGACCCCATGGACTGCAGCATGCCAGGATTCTCTGTCCTTCACTAGTTTCCAGAGTTTCCCAGCAATCTTGATTCCAGTTTCTACTTCACTCAGCCTGGCATTTTGCATGTACCCTGCACAGAAGTTAAATAAGTATAGTGACAAAATACAGCCTTTTTAAAAATATAAATTTATTTTATAGAACAATATACAGCCTTGACTTATTCCTTTCCCAATTTTGAACCAGTCCATTGTTTCACGTATGGAACTGTGGCTTCTTGACCTGAATACAGGGTTCTCAGGAAGCAGGTAAGGTGGTCTGGTAGTCCCATCTATTGAAGAATTTTCTACAATTTGTTGTGATCCACAGAGTCAAAGGCTTTAGCACAGTAAATGAAGCAGAAGTAGATGTTTTTCTGGAATTCCCTTGCTTTTTCTATGATCCAGTAGATGTTGGTAGTTTGATCTCTATTTCCTCTGCCCTTTCTAAATCTAGCTTCTGTATCTGGAAGTTCTAGGTTCATGAACTGTTGAACCCTAGTTTGAAGATTTTGAGCATTACCTTGTTAGCATGTGAAATGAGTGCAATTGTGAAGTAGTTTGAACATTCTTTGGTATTGCCCTTCTTGGGAATTGAAACAAAAACTACTTTTTCCAGTCCAGTGGACACTGCTGAGTTTTCCAAATCAGCTGGCATATTGAGTGCAGCATTTTAATAGCATCATCTTTAAGGATTTGAAAATTTCTAAGCTGGGATTCCATCACTTCCACTAGCTTTGTTCAAAGTCATGCTTCCTAAGGCCCACTTAACTTCACACTCCAGGATATCTGGCTCTAGGTGAGTGATCACACTGTCATGGTTATCCCAGTCATTAAGACTGTTTTCGTACAGTTCTGTGTATTCTTGCCATCTCTTCTTAATATCTTATGCTTCTGTTAGATCCATATAATTTCTTATCTTTATTGTGCCCATCTTTGCATGAAATATTCCCTTGGTATCTCTAATTTTCCTGAAGAGACATCTAGTCTTTCCCATTCTATTGTTTTCCTCTGTTTTTTTTTTTTTTTTTTGCATTTTTCAGTTAAGAAGGCTTTCTTTTTTTAAAATATAAATTTATTTAACTGGAGGTTAATTAATTTACAATATTGTATTGGTTTTGCCGTACACCAACATGAATCCGCCACAGGTATACACGTATCTCTCCTTGCTAGTCTTTGGAACTCTGTATTCGGATGGGTGCATCTTTCCTTTTCTCCTTTGCCTTTTGCTTCTATTTTCTCAGCTATTTGTATGACCTCCTCAAGCAACCATTTTGCCTTTTTGCAGTTCTTTTTCTCAGGGATTCTTTTTTTTTTAATTTATTCATTTTTGGCTGTGCGGGGTCTTCATCCCTGCTGTCTTTTCTCTAGTTGTAGAGCAGGGGAGTGACACGTTAGTTTTGGTGCATGGGCTTCCCATTGTGGTGGCTTCTTTTCTTGTGGAGCATGGGCTCTAGGGCACTCAAGCTTCAGTAGTTGCGCCTCACAGGCTTAGTTGCTGAGTGGTTTGTGAGATCTTCCCAGATCGGGGATTGAACCTGTTTCCCCTGCATTGGCAGGCAAATTCTTTACCACTGAGCCACCAGGGAAGCCCTTGGGGATAGTTTTGATGTCTTGTACAATGTTACAAACCTCTGTCCATAGTTCTTCAGGCAGATTAGATCAATCAGATCTATCCCTTGAATCTATTTGTTACTTCCACTGTATAATCATAAGGGATTTGATTCAGGTCATACCTTAATGGCCTAGTGGTTTTCCCTACTTTTTTCACTATAAGTCTGAACTTTGCAATAAGGAGTTCATGATCTGAACCATAATCAATTCCAGGTCTTGTTTTTGCCAACTATATAGAGTGTCTCCATCTTTGGCAGCAAAAAATACAATCAGTCTGATTTCAATATTGACCATCTGGTGATGTCCGTGTGTAAAGATCTCTTGTGTTGTTGGAAGAGGGTATTTACTATGACCCACTAAGATAGCTTTAATAAGAAAGACAGACAATAACAATTGTTGATGAGGATGTAGACAGTTTAGAAACTTCATACCCTCTGGTGTGATTATAAAATATTTCAGCCTCCTTTAGAGAACAGATCAGCAGTTTCTCAAAATGTTAAACAAGGAGTTACCATATGACTAGTATTCTACTCCTAGGTATATCCAAGAGAAATAAATTCATATGTCCATACAAAAACTTGTATACAAGTGTTCATAGCACTTATGATAGCTGAAAGTAGGTAGAAACAGTTCAAATACCCACAGATTTATGACTGAATAAGCCACTGTGATGTATGGAAATTATTCATCAATAAAAAGGAATGACATTCTGATACATGTTACAATGGATTAACGTTGAAAACATGCTAAGTAAGAGATATCAGTCACAAAAAAAGAGCATGTATGATAGGTTGCATTTATTTGAAATATTCAAATCTATAGAGACAAAATGGATTAGTGGTTGGCAAGATGTGAGGGGAGAATGGATTGAAGGGGTGAGTGGTTAGTGGGTATGGGATTTCTTTTGGGGATGATGAAAATATACCCAAATTAGGTAGTGGTTATGGTTGTACAAATCTGTGGGTATTATGGTATGTGAATTACATTTCAATAAAACTGTAAATTAAAAATTGTTGTCATCACCTAAGGAGAAAAATGTTAAAAAATTTTGTAGAGAGTATGCTGTACTGTGCTAAGTAACTTCAGTCATGTCCAACTCTTTGTGACCCTATGTAACCCACCAGGCTCCTCTGTCCATGGTATTATCCCTGAAAGAATACTGGAGTGTGTTACCATTCCCTTCTCCAGGGGGTCTTCCCAACCCAGGGACTGAACCCACTGTTCTGACATCTCTTGCATTGGCCGGCAAGTTCATTATCACTAGGGTCACCTGGGATTTCCTTATAGAGGGTGGATATCATGCATGAGACTGACACATGAGAGACTTCTATGTTTAGAGGTTAGATGGGGCAGAGGAGCAGCAAAGGAAACTGAAATGGTATGGCCAAGAAAGTAGGAAAAATACATGAGCCAATTAAACAAAAACATAAGCAATGGTCAACAGGAATGAGGGAGGAAAGGTATAAGAGACTTGAAAGAAGAGATTATTTAGTGGAATGATTACTCCAATAGGTTAGTTAAAATATCCATGATCTCACATAATTACAGTCATATGTGTGTGTGTGTGTTTGTGTTGAGAACTTTTAACATCTACTCTTAGCAACTTTCAAATGTACAGTACAATACTGTTAACTATAGTTACCATGTACATTCCCAGAATTTATTCACCTTATAACTGTAGTTTGCATCCTTTGATAGCTTTCACCCATTCCCCTAACTTTGGCAATCACCAATTTACTCTGTATTTTCATGAGTTCATTTTTTGTAGATGTCATATATGTGAGATCATACAGAATAGGGCTTTTTGTGACTTATTTCACTTAGTGTAATGCCCTTAAAGTCCATCCATGTTGTTGCAAAGGGCAACCTTTTCTTCTTTTTATGGCTGAAGAAAACTCCATCCATCCATGAACACAATTTGTTTCCATTTTTTGGCTATTGTAAATAATTCTGCAGTGAACATGGGAGTGAGATATCTGTTCAAGATAGTGATTTTGTTTGCTTAGGACATATACCCAGAAGTGGAATTGCTGGATTATATGATCATTCTATTTTTAATTTTTAAAGGAAACTCCATAGTGTTTTCCATAGTGGCTGGATCAATTTACAGTCCTACCAACAAGGTTTAAATGTTTCCTTTTTTTCCCATATCCTCACCACTTTACTTGTCTCTTTGATAATAGGCATTCTAATAGGTAAAAGTGAAGTAATATCTCATTGTAATTTTGATTTGCATTTCCCTGATGATCAGTGATGTTCAGCATCTTTTTACATGTACCTTTTGAACTGTGGTGTTGGAGAAGATTCTTGAGAGTCCCTTGGACTGCAAGGTGATCCAACCAGTCCATCCTAAAGGAGATCAGTCCTGGGTGTTCATTGGAAGGACTGATGCTGTGGCTGAAACTCCAATACTTTGGCCACCTGATGCAAAGAGTTGACTCATTGGAAAAGACTTTGATGCTGGGAGGGATTGAGGGCAGGAGGAGAAGGGGACGACCGAGGATGAGATGGCTGGATGGCATCACTGACTCGATGGACATGAGTTTGAGTGAACTCCAGGAGTTGGTGATGGACAGAAAGGCCTGGAGTGCTGCAATTCATGGGATCACAAAGAGTCGGACATGACTGAGCGCCTGAACTGAACTGAACTGAACTGATTGGCCATTTGAATATCTTATGTGAAAAAATAGAACTTGGGTTCTTTGCTAATTATTAAATCAGATTATTTTCTTTATCTTATTGAATTATGTGGGTGTATATATATATTTTGTATATTAATCCCTTATTAGATATTACAAATGTTCCCTCCCATTCCATAAGTTGACGTCTCATTTTCTTGATCATTTAAAGGCTGTACAGAAGCTTTTTAGTTTGATGTGGTCCCACTTATTTATTTTTGCTTTTGTTACTTGCACTTTTGGTCATCCAAAATATAATGGCCAAGACCAATTTCAAGAGATTTTTCTCTGTGTTCCTTAAGAAGTTTTATGGTTTCAGGCCTTATGTTTAAATCTATAATCCATGTCAAGTTAATTTTGTGAGTGATGTAAAACAGAGGGTTAGTTCCATCCTTTTGCATGTGAATATCCAGTTTTCCCAACACCATTTATTGAAGAGACTATTTTTTAACCATGTAATCTTCCTGCCTCCCTTGTCAAATATTAGTTGACCATATATTCCTGGGTTTATTTCTAGATCCTCAATTCTGTTCCATTATTCTGTATACTTATTTTTATGCTAGTACCTTACTGTTTTGATTATAGCTTTGTAATGCATTTTGAAGTCAGGAAGTGTAATGACTCCAGCTCTGTTCTTTATCAAGTTTACTTTCGCTATTTGAGGTGTTTTGTGGTTCCATACAAATTTTGGCATTGTTGTTTTCTGGAAAAAATACCATTGGAAATTTGATAAGAATTACATTGAATCTGTAGATGGCTTTGGGTGGCATGGATATTTTTAACAATATTAACTCTTTGACCTATGAACAAGGGATATCTTTCTATTTATTTGTATCTTTGGCTTTTTCATTAATGTCCTAATAGCTTTCAGAGTAGAAATCTTTCACTTACTTGGTTAAATTTTTTCTTCGGCATTTTATTGTTTTCGATGCTACTGTAAATGAGATTGTTTTCTTGATTTCTTTTTATATCTCCTTCTTTTCATCCTTTATTCATATCTTTTAAAATTAATTTATTTTAATTGGAGGCTAATTGCTTTACAATATTCTGGTGGTTTTTGCCACACATTGACATGAATCAGCTACAAGTGTGCATGTGCCCCTTGTTCCAAACCCCCCTCCCACCTCCCTCCCCATATCATCCCTCTGAGTCATACCAGTGCACCAGCTTTGAGTGCCCTGTTTCATACATTGAACTTGGACTGGTCATCTATTTCACACACATGGTAATATACATGTTTCAATGCTATTTTTCAGATATTTGTTATAAGTGCATAGAAAGACAACTGATTCCTGTATGTTGATTTTGTATCCTGCAACTTTATAGAATTGATTAGTTCCAAGTATTTTTTTAATTTTTGTTTTCTGATTTTGTTTTTGTGGAGTCTTCAGGATTTTCTCTATGTATATGCAGAGTACATCATATGAAATGCTGGGCTGAATAAATTACAAGCCAGAATCAAGATTGCTAGGAGGAATATCAAGAACCTCAGATAGACAGATAATACCACTCTAATTGCAGAAAGTGAAGAGGAACATAACAGCTTTTTTAAGAGGGTGAAAGAGGAGAGTGAAAAAGCTGGCTTGGAACTCAACATTCAAAAAACTAAGATCACAGCATCTGCTACCATCCCTTCATGACAAATAGAAGGGAAAAAAGTGGAAGCAGTGATAGATTTTATTTTCCTAGGCTCCTAAATCACTGAAGCCAGTGACTGCAGCCATGAAATTAAAAGACACTTGCTCCTTGGAAAGAAAGCTATGACAAACCTAGACAATGTATTCAAAAGCAGAGGCATCACTTTGCCGACAAAGGTCCATATAGTCAAGGCTACGGGTTTGCCAGTAGTCAAGTATGGATGTGAGAGTTGGACAGAAAAGAAAGCTAAGCACTGAAGAATTGATGCCTCCAAACTGTGATGCTGGAGAAAGCTCTTGAGAGTCCCTTGAGAGCCTGGCACACTGTAGTCCATGAAGTCACAAAAAGTTGAGCATGACTTGGTGACTGAACAATAATCATCTAAGCTCCTCAAAGAAGAATGTGAAGCTAGGAAAGCTGGTAGATTGTGAAAGTGGTGGGGTCAATGCATTGGAGGTCTCCAAGAGATTTAAAATGTTGTAGTGGCAATGGGTCATAAGGTGAGCTAGAAGGGTAGGTGGTAACAGTTATGGAGTGGGATATTTGAAACCAGTATTTGAGAGACAATGGAATTTTAGGTGTTGATAGGGTCTGTGTAGGATGGAGAAATGTGTGAATGTGTAGCTAAGAAAGAGTTGAGGGAAGAAAGATAAAAATTATTCAATCAAGAGCCCTGTTAATCAGATGGAGTATCTATGTGCATATGGAAGAGAGTGTGAATGATAGCCCCCTTAAGCTACTAGTGGTGGAAGTGGACTGTTGTCTCAAAATCTACTTAATGGTGGTACCCAATGTGGCCTGAACAAAAAGCAACTCACACCATCTTTATGTAAAGAAAACTGGTGTCACTATTTGCACACTGGAAATGTTTTCTGGTGGTCATAAGTGAGTATGAAGGATTTTGTGCAATCTCATTTAAAATTTAGAAAATATTGAAGATTTTCTTTGTGGGATAGTTTTAATAATACCCTTCTGTAAAAAAAGGACCTTTATTATTCTGTTGTCCTCTTAGTTCAATATTTTTTCAATTCATTCATTCATTCATTTGACAAGTTTTTAGTCCTTGCATATTCTGTAGAAGGAACATGCTAGCCCTGAAAATTCCAATATGCCCAGTGGTGGCTGTCACAGAGCTCCAGGTGTGATAAACTGTACAGTGGTGTCCAGTGTGATCAAGTATTATATATCATTTGCATAATTCTCATCTCTTGGTTAAATTTGTGGTTTGTGTATCAAAGGTACTTTATGACTCATCATTAAGAACTGAAAGAGAATTTTTTTGTAGTGTTGACATTACCAATACCTGGCAATATTCATGATACATAAGACTTTTTTCTCATTGCTTGGTTTGATTTGTTTGAATTCTTTGCCTTTTTGTTGTTGTTGTTCAGTTGCCAAGTCGTGTCCAAATCTTTGTGACCCCATGAACTGCAGCACACCAGGCTTCCCTGTCCTTCACTATCTCCCTGAGTTTGGTAAAACTCATGTCCATTGAGTCAGTGATGCCATCCAGCCATCCCATCCTCTCACTCCCTTCTCCTCTTGCCCTCAACATTTCCCAGAATTAGGGGCTTTTCCAACGAGTCAGTTCACATCAGGGGGACAAAGTATTGGAGCTTCAGCTTTAGCAGCATCATTCCAATGAATATTCAAGGTTGATTTCCTTTAGGATTAACTGGTTTGATTCCCTTGCAGTCCAACAGACTGTCAAGAGTCTCTTCCAGCACCACAGTTCAAAGGTATCAACTCTTTGGCACTCAGCCTTCTTTATGGTCCAACTCTCACATCCGTACATGACTACTGGAAAAACCATAGCTTTGAGTATAGAAATCTTTGTTGGCAAAGTGATGGCTCTGCTTTTGAATACACTATCTAGGTTTGTCATAGCTTTTCTTCCAAGGCTCAAGCATCTTTTAATTTCTTGGCTGCAGTCACCATCTACAGTGATTTTGGAGCCCAAGAATATAAAATGTGCCACTGTTTCCCACTTATTCCCCATCTATTTCCCATGAAGTGATGGGACTGGATACCATGATCTTAGTGTTTTGAATGTTGAGTTTTAAGCCAGCTTTTCCACTCTCCTCTTTCACCTTCATCAAGAGGCTCTTTAGTTCCTCTTCTCTTCCTGCCATTAAAGTGGTATCATCTGCATACCTGAGGTTGCGGTTGTGTTTCTCCTGGCAATCTTGATTCCAGTTTATGAGTCATCCAGCCCAGCATTTTGTATGATGTACTCTGCATGTAAATATTTTTCCTTCTAGAATTTGATATTTTATTGGAAAACAGTGATCAAAGAATGTCTTGAAGTGACAAAATAAATGATGTTCTAGTCCTAAGGTGTGTGTCACTGAAATCTGCAGAACTGAGAGATTTCCCAAATCTGGTGTCAGGAACTTGTCTCTGGAGCTACTTTCTCTGATTTCAAATCCGGGCCATTAAGCATGTTTTTAAACTCTCCTCGGGGTTGCACAAGTTGCTGAGGAAGTGAAAACACAGTCTCTTTCAGCTTAACACACGGGACAATCTGAAGCTGCCTCTCACGCTTACAACTACCTTCTTTTTTCCAGCCATTTAAAATGTTACTTCAGCCCACATTTCAAATGTAAACCATCTTCAGTATCAAATATCAGCTCTGTTCAAGGTCTCAGTCAGTTCAATTTCTTGACAAATACTATACAGTCAACCTTAAGCACTGGAATGCAATTTATTCTTCATTCAACTTCATTTTGCAAACCCACTCCTTCCCACTCTAATAAAAAGGAAATGGGTTGTAAATGTGTTTGCATATGTATTATCCTTGTGCCTGTATCCGAATTTTCCTTTGGACTTCAAAAAATGTTTCTATTATGCTCTGTGGGGGAGTTTTTGATAAAGAAAACAACTCTTTCACCCTCCCCATTCTCAACATTTTCCTAAAGTTAACTCTCACAAATCTCCCACTTCTATGTATTTCTGTTTTGTTGAGAATACTTGTGAAAGTGTTAGTCACTCAGTGTGTCCGACCCTTTGTGACTCCATGAACTGTAGCCTTTTAGGCTGCTCTGTCCATGGAGTTTTCCAGGCAAGAATACAGGAGTGGGTAGTCATTCTGTTCTCCAGGGGATCTTCCTGACCCAAGGATTGCACCCAGGTCTTATACACTGCAGGAAGATTCATTACCATCTGTGCCATCAAGGAAGCCCTGAGTATAGTTAATGGTGATTAAAAAATGAATGTTGACATTGAAATTTATCATGCTATTAAAACATTTCCACAGACCTTCATATAGAATTTATCTTCACCCTATCAGTTGGATTTTAAATTTTTCAAATCACAAGCCACTTGGAACTTGAGAATAAAGTACATACAGGGTAAATATATTTATTCATATTGCTTATAGCTATGAATTTTCAACTTCTTTCCATGTGAATTGAATTTTTCACCTTTTCCCATAGAAACGCAAGATAGAATGTTCATTGTTAAGGAAACTATTTTTAGAGTACTATTTTTTTTTTTTTATAATAAGTTATTTGAAAAAGCAGTAATAGGGGAGTCTGTGCCGTGGCTGAGACCCATTGTTGGTTTCCCAATTCTCAAATTAACTCCTCCCCCCATGGTGAAGCAAGCCCTTTGCTATGCTAGTTGGTTTACTGATAATGAATAAGACTCCATTTTCTCATTTATAAAGTGGAAGAGGTGGGATAAAACTCTAAGATTCTAGCCTGACTAGAAAGCAAGTTGATTGTAGTCTCTGAATTTATTTTAAAAAATGATGTAAGTGTGAAATGGGGCTACTTGACACCATCTCAAATTTTAGTCATATTTTTCTCTTCCAAATAATAATACATGAATATCTTTATATTTTTGTACCATTCTGTGAAGGTTTAGGGGACTTTTCAGTTATGGTGCACAGGACCACCTGCAACAGAGATGGTTATATGATTCATACCTGCCTTAATCATATTGCCAGACTTGTTACATACATACAGGATTTTATGTGCAGTCACTGGGAGAGAAAGATAAGAAATCTTTCTCGAATGATGTAGACCTGGAGCTATCTGTGGATTTGTAGTCCCAACACTCCAATGCCCAACCCCAGCCCACAATATCTTGGCAAGAAGGAAATTTAGCTGGAGGAAGGGATATAAAGGGCAAATGAAAGAAAAAAAGAAGGAGGGCAAGAGGGAAGGAGAAATAGAAAATGTGAGAAAGAAAGAGAGAGAAACATTTGAACCCCTGGATTTATCTATGCCTGAAGTGTCTTTCCAGTCTTTCCAATTACAGAAAGCAATAAATTACACCTCTTCTGCTTAAGCTCATTTATTTGAATTGGTTCTCTATCACCTTAATCTGAAAAATGCAGTTACCTATGCCCAATATAAGGGAATGTGAAGTCAAGTGGGACTTAGGAAGCATCACTATAAACAAACTAGTAGAGGTGATGGAATTCCAGTTGAGCTATTTCAAATCCTAAGAGATGATGCTGTTAAAGTGCTGCACTCAATATGCCAGCAAATTTGGAAAAC
The DNA here is from genome assembly GCF_016772045.2 of Ovis aries. Taxonomy (NCBI): domain Eukaryota; kingdom Metazoa; phylum Chordata; class Mammalia; order Artiodactyla; family Bovidae; genus Ovis; species Ovis aries. Next base: position 14,108,706 of record NC_056076.1, on the reverse strand, counting down.
TCAGCTGTGGCCGCAGGGCTGGAAAAGGTCAGTTTTCATTCCAACCCCAAAGAAGGGCAATTGCCAAAGAATGTTCAAACTACTGCACAATTGCACTCATCTCACATACTAGAAAATAATGCTCAAAATTCTTTAAGCCAGGTTTTAACAGTAAGTGAATCCAGCTAGATGTTCAAGCTGGATTTAGAAAATGCAGAGGAACCAGAGATCAAACTGCCAACATCCATTGGATCATAGTAAAAGCAAGAAAATTTCAGAAAATCATCTATTCTGTTTTGTTGAATACACCAAAGCCTTTGACTGTGCGGATCACAACAAACTGTGGAAATTTCTTAAAGATATGGGAACACCAGACCACCTGACCTGCCTCCTGAGAAATCTGTGCAGGTCAAGAAGCAGCAGTTAGAACTAGACATGGAAAAACAGACTGGTTCCAAATTGGGAAAGAGGTATATCAAGGCTGTATATTGTCACCCTGCTTATTTAACTTTAATGCAGAATACATCATGTGAAATGCTGAGCTGGGTGAAGCCAAGCTGGAATAAAGATTGCCAGGAGAAATATCAATAACCTCAGCTAGGCAGATGATACCACCCTTATGGCAGAAAGTGAAGAGGAGCTAAAGAATCTCTTGATAAAGGTGAAACAGGAGAATGAGAGAGCTGACTTAAAACTCAACACTCAAGAAATGAAGATCATGGCATCTGGTCCCATCACTTCCAGGCAAATAGATGGGGAAACAATGAAAACAGAGATAGACTTTATTTTCTTATGCTCCAAAATCATTGCAGATGGTGATTGCAGCTATGAAATTAAAAGACTCTTGCTCCTTGGAAGAAAAGTTATGAACAACATAGACAGCATATTAAAAAACAGAGATGTTACTTTGCCAACAAAGGTCCATATAGTCAAAGCTTTGGTTTTTCCAGTAGACATGTATGGTTGTGAGAGTTGGACTATAAAGAAAGCTGAGAGCCAAAGAATTGATGCTTTTGTACTGTGTTGTTGGAGGAGACTTTTGAGAGTCTCTTGGACTGCAAGGAGATCCAACCAGTCAATCCTAAAGGAAATCAGTCCTGAATATTCATTAGAAGAACTTATGCTGAAGCTGAAGCTCCAGCTCCAATACTTTGGCCATCTGATGGGAGGTGCTGACTCATTGGAAAAACGTGATGCTGGGAAAGATTGAAGGCAGGAGGAGAAGGGGATGACAGAGGATGAGATGGTTGGATGGCATCACCGACTCAATGGTCATGAGTTGGAGCAAGGTTTAGGAGTTGGTGATGGACAGGGAAGCCTGGTGTGCTGGGGTCACAAAGAGTTGGACAGAGCTGAGTGACCGAACTGAACTGAATATAAGGGAATTGAAACTGGGTCAGGAAAAAAGCTGAAAAAAAAAAAAAAAGTCCGAGGACTTCCCTGGTGGTCCAGTGGCTAAGACTCCATGAGCCCAATACAGGGGACCTAGGTTCAGTCCCTAGTTAGGGAACTAGATCCCACATGTTGTAAGTCAGAGCAAAGATTCCACACATGTCAACTAAAATCTAGTGCAGCCAAATAAATAAAAATTAATAAATGTTTTACAAAACCAATAGTGAGTAATATTGAGTAATATTAGATGTGATCCTTATTTTTATTTACTAATTTATTTACTGAGCACTTTCCAGATGCAAAATACCCTAACTTGGAGAAGTTAAACTGAGAATAGAAGAAGAAGGAAAAAAAAAGCTACCAAGCAAGTCAGAATGTGATGAGACCAACATCCCAACCTCAAAACATACTCTATGGAAACAGAGGAAGCAGTATTAACTGGGAAATCTGGGGAAAGCCTCATAGAGAAAGAGAAAATCAACTGGGACACTCCCAAGGTTGAAATGGAGATTGGTGAAAATGAAGCAAAACTTTGCCTAGGATTTTCTAGTATGGGTAACTGTGGTGCTTCATGGGATAGTCTGATAACTTCTAAAGTGACATTAATCATTTTTTTTTCTGTTCAGAATTTGTGTAGTTTTCATCTTGAAATTTTTTTTTTTTTTTTTTACTTTACAATACTGTATTGGTTTTGTCATACATCAACATGAATCCACCACAGGTGTGCACGTGTTCCCAATTCTGAACCCCCTCCCACCTCCCTCCCCATACCATCTCTCTGGGTCATCCCAGTGTACCAGCCCCAAGCATCCTGTATCCTACATCGAACCTAAACTGGCAATTTGTTTCTTATATGATATTATACATGTTTCAATGCCATTCTCCCAAATCATCCTACCCTCTCCCTCTCCTGCAGAGTCCAAAAGACTGTTCTATACATCTGTGTCTCTTGCTGTCTCGTATACAGGGTTATCGTTACCATCTTTCTAAATTCCATATATATGCATTAGTATACTATATTGGTGTTTTTCTTTCTGGCTTACTTCACTCTGTATAATAGGCTCCAGTTTCATCCACCTCATTAGAACTGATTCAAATGTATTCTTTTTAATGGCTGAGTAATACTCAATTGTGTATATGTACCACAGCTTTCTTATCCATTCATCTGCTGATCGACATCTAGGTTGCTTCCATGTCCTGGCTATTATAAACAGTGCTGCGATGAACTTTGGGATACACGTGTCTCTTTCAATTCTGGTTTCCTCGGTGTGAATGCTCAGCAGTGGGATTGCTGGGTCATAAGGCAGTTCTATTTCCAGCTTTTTAAGGAATCTCCACACTGTTGTCCATAGTGGCTGTACTAGTTTGCATTCCCACCAACAGTGTGGTGGGAATCACACCCACCATACCCTCTACACCTTCTCCAGCATTTATTGCTTGTAGACTTTTGGATGGCAGCCATTCTGACTGGTGTGAAGTGGTACCTCATTGTGGTTTTGATTTGCATTTCTCTGATAATGAGTGATGTTGAGCATCTTTTCATGTATTTGTTAGCCATCTGTATGTCTTCTTTGGAGAAATGTCTGTTTAGTTTTTTGGCCTATTTTTTGATTGGGTCATTTATTTTTCTGGAATTGAGCTGCATGAGTTGCTTGTATATTTTTGAGATTAGTTGTTTGTCAGTTGCTTCATTTGCCATTATTTTCTCCCATTCTGAAGGCTGTCTTTTCACCTTGCTTATAGTTTCCTTTGTTGTGCAGAAGCTTTTAATTTTAATTAGGTCCCATTTGTTTATTTTTGCTTTTATTTCCAATATTTTGGGAGGTGGGTCATAGATAATCCTGCTGTGATGTATGTCAGATAGTGTTTTGCCTATGTTCTCCTCTAGGAGTTTTATAGTTTCTGGTCTTACATTTAGATCTTTAATCCATTTTTACTTTATCTTTGTGTATGGTGTTAGAAAGTGTTCTAGTTTCATTCTTTTACAAGTGGTTGACCAGTTTTCCCAGCACCACTTGTTAAAGAGATTGTCTTTAATCTATTGTATATTCTTGTCTCCTTTGTCAAAATAAGGTGTCCATAGGTGCATGGGTTTATCTCTGGGCTTTCTATTTTGTTCCATTGATCTATATTTCTGTCTTTGTCCCAGTACCATACTGTCTTGATGATTGTGGCTTTGTAGTAGAGCCTGAAGTCAGGCAGGCTGATTTCCTCCAGTTCCATTCTTCTTTCTCAAGATTGCTTTGGCCTCGAAGTTTTTTGTATTTCCATACAAATTGTGAAATTATTTGTTCTAGCTCTGTGAAAAATACCATTGGTAGTTTAATAGGGATTACATTGAATCTATAAATTGCTTTGGGTAGTATACTCATTTTCACTATATTGATTCTTCCAATCCATGAACATGGTATATTTCTCCATCTATTAGTGTCCTCTTTGATTTCTTTCACCAGTGTTTTATAGTTTTCTATATATAGGTCTTTAGTTTCTTTAGGTAGATATATTCCTAAGTATTTTATTCTTTTCATTGCAATGGTAAATGGAATTGTTTCCTTAATTTCTTTTTCTACTTTCTTGAATTTTTGAATTTTTTTCTTACTAATTTTTTCTTACATCTTGAATTTTTTCTTACTGATTGTTATTTATAATGGAGAAAAGTTGGTATAACATAGTTGTCCAACAATGGATGGATTTTTGAATAAAGTAGGTCATAAAACATACTGGATTACACAATCCCATTTTTGAAGAAAATAATGCATGTTTCTCCTGAAGGAAATAAAAGGAGATACACACCAGTGTATTATCAGCAGGTGATTCCAGATGGGCAGGTGAGCGGGCATCTTGGCTATTCTTTATATTGTTTTGCCTGTTTGCATTTTCTGATTTTTGTAATGGTCATGTGTGCTCATGTTTTTAATAAGAACACAATGAGAAACATGAACATTAAAAAATATAAAAATATAAGAAAACCGAACACAGCCAACAGAGCAAGTAAGAAGGCTGGGATAATGAAGGGTAAAGGGACACCTTGACAGGACGTGGAAGTGGCACAGCAAAGCTCTGGGCACTGGGGTGGGGGTGGGAGAGTAGGGGTGGGGAGCAGCTTATGGTGGGTGTTCTGGAGAAAGGAGAAGCAATGAACAGTACCATTCCTGTTGTACCTGTTTGAGTCATTTTAATTAGCAAAATGAATTTTATTTTGAAAGAAAATTTTAGATGAAGAGATATCAGTAAGAGGGCCCTGTCTTGGGCTAAGAAAGGTTAGTACATGTCCAGTCTATGAGAAAGGGTTATAAACAGATGTGGACGTTATCCCCTGAATGGAGGTCATTGCCCTTGTCACCTTCATCTCGACTTTGAGAGAAACACAAAACACTGTAATGGTTTGGAACAAATCATTTAGAATGAAAGACTGAAAATCAGAGGCCTCAACAAAAGAGGAGGATCTGCAAAGAATTCGTTAGGACAACAGATATTGATTACTCTGTCTCAAGGAACTGAAAAAAATCACTTGGGTTGCTGGAAAGGAGGTGTTTCTCTTCAAACGTGACTGATGGAAGAGATCAAAAACCAAGAGTTACCAGAGGTTTGTGAATCTAAATAGGCTGCTTAATGTTGCTGAATACTGGAAAAAAAAACAAAACACAAAACCTGTTTTAAGTTTGCTTCTTCAGTTCAGTTCAGGTCAACTCAGTCGTTCAGTCGCGTCTGACTCTTTGCGACCCTATGAATTGCAGCACACCAGGCCTCCCTGTCCATCACGAACTCCCGGAGTTCACTCAAACTCATGTCCATCGAGTCAGTGATGCCATCCAGCCATCTCATTCTCTGTCGTCCCCTTCTCCTCCTTCCCCCAATCCCTCCCAGCATCAGAGTCTTTTCCAATGAGTCAACTCTTTGCATGAGGTGGCCAAAGTATTGGAGCTTTAGCTTCAGCATCAGTTCTTCCAATGAACACCCAGGACTGATCTCCTTTAGAATGGACTGGTTGGATCTCCTTGCAGTCCAAGAGACTCTCAAGAGTCTTCTCCAACACCACAGTTCAAAAGTATCAATTCTTCAGTGCTCAGCTTGCTTAGAAAGTTCAAACAGAGAAAAAAGCCTAAACTTTCTGTGTACTGAATCAGAACAAGCTAATGGTGATGGGAAGAGCTGAAGTCCTGGCAATAAAATTCTCTATGTAAGGTTAAAAAAAACAAACAAAACAGGAAAATCAAGCTCTTTAAAATGTTGAAACAGCCTTTGAATGTATATCCCTTGGAACTGGTGATTATGAAAACTGTGTTCTAAAATCTACACATTATCTATCAATAGTGAAGTTTCATAAAGTGTTTGCTCTGGGTTCATTTATCTAATTGTGGATTAGGAGAGCACAAGAATGCTTAACTGAAAACAGAATTGAGATTCAAACGTTTTAAGTGAAGAGTCTGTAGTGAAAGTAAAGTCTCTCAGTCACGTCCAACTCTTTGTGACTTCATGGACAGTAACCAACCATGCTTCTCCATCCCTGGGATTTTCCAGGCAAGAGTACTGGAGTGGGTTGCCATTTCCTTCTCCAGAGGATCTTCCCAACCCAAGGATTGAACCCAATTCTTCCACATTGTAGGCCAGATGCTTTACCATCTAAGCCACCAGGGATGTCTTTAGCTCAGTTGGTAAAGAATCCGCCTGCAATGCAGGAGAACCTGGTTCGATTCCTGGGTCAGAAAGATCCCCTGGAGAAGGGAAAGGCTACCCACTCCAGTATTCTGGCCTGGACAATTACAAGAGTCTGTGGTATGAGACTATTAATGGAGAAGGTACTATAACATTTCTTAGCACTACACAAAACCATAGTCAGGACAAAGCTGTGCTGAGTGAACAAGGTTGGAATTTATGAAACTCTCTGATAGGAATCAGAGCCCCCTTCCTCTGGCTGCCTCCCCATCATTTACTGGGTGTGCATGCTAAGTCACTTCGGTCACACCCACTCCTTGCGACCCCATGGACTGTAGTCCACCAGGTCCCTCTGTCCTCAGGATTCTCCTGGCAAGAATACTGGAGTGGGTTGCCCTGTTCTCCTTCAGGGGATCTTCCTGACTCAGGGATCAAACCAGGGTCTGCATTGCAGGTGGATTCTCTACCGCTGAGCTTCCATTCCAGGGAAGCCCCTCATTTTCTGTGACTCAAACTTAAATCCAGGCCCATGTGATACTTGTGCCTACTGTTGGGAGACAGTGCCTGCTAAATTCATTTGCCCCCCTTCAGATGCTGCTAATCTAAGACAGCTTTTGTCAAGGGACAGCTGTGGCCATGCCCCTCTCAGTGCAATTCAGCAGATCAAGTTTTCAACTGTCTGCCCAGAGACTCTCTTTGGTTACACAACAAAGGACCTCCACCTGCAGACAAGAATGCTCTTGTCATATTCTGGGCACTTGTTCAGATCAAACTGCTGCTTGCTGGCCATCAGGGCATTGAAGACCCAGAGAGTATGGCTCCCTGTTTCTTTTTGCCCTAAAGCAGATCAGGAATGTGCCCTTTTTTCTTTCTCACATTCTCCTCTGCCCATCATGTCTCAAAAGAAAGTCCTGGAGTCACAGCTTTCATCTCTGTCCTCTCCATAGCCCATGAGTCAAATTTCCCATCACTTTGGTTGAATTTGTAGCCAGTGCAGTCTCCCTCAGGCAGAGAAACCCCACCATGTTGCTAAGAATTTTGCTCTTTCATGCCCATCAGAATTTAGATCTCGTGGTTAAGTGTAGACCAAACAGCTTCATCCTGGTATAACAGCAATTAAAGACATTCTCTAATTCAGCCAAAAGAGTCACAGGGATTAACTGAATCTCCACTCTGAATACTGAACTACCTACACTTTATTGTGTATGCTTGATATATGAGAAACTATAAAGGGCACATAGAGGAACAGACCATAACCCTGAATAGGTGTGTCTGATGAGACAGTTTTTGATGTGTTTAGATTATTTTCCTTTGTAAATTCATGATGCTTTTGCATGTGTCTGTTGCATGCTTTTGCTAAGTCTCTTCATTCATGTCTGACTCTTTGTGACCTCATGGACTATAGCCTACCAGACTCCTCTGTCCGTGTGATTCTCCAGGCAAGAATACTGGAGTGGGTTGCCATATCCTTTTCCAGGGGATCTTCCCCACCCAGGGATCAAACCCATGTCTCTTATGTCTCCTGCTTTGGCAGCAGATCTTTACCATTAGTGCCACCTGGGAAACCTCATGGTGCTCTTATTGTGCTACTTATTGCTTTAGGGACTTGTACTCTTGCTAAAAATGCAGACCTTAAACACTGTTTCTCTCAGGTTATTTCTGGGGAGGTTTTGCTTCTTTCACTGTGCTTTGTAGAGTGCTGGCTGTAAAGGCAGGGTGTACAATGTCCTTTCCCCCCCCCCCTACTCCCTCCCTCTCTCACCCCATGGTTCTTTCCTCTCTCTCTCCCTGAGACAAATGTTTTGCAATTGTGTTATCTATACTATGATAGCTACCCTCTGATAGTCTGATGTAGGTCAAGAGCCTGATAGCCAGAGGAGATCATCTTTTTTTGTTGTTGTTGTTAAAATTTCTGAACCTTTCAAGGTAGGTGAATGAGGAGGAAGCAGAATTGAAAGCCTGGAAAGTCATTACTTGAACAGTCCTGCCCTGCAAGAGCTTTGTGACGAGTAGGCTGTAGGTGTTCAAGACTATGTCTTTCTCAGGTGTGTCCCCCAGTGGCCTTCTCAGGGGTGCCCTCTAAGGGATCATACCAACACACCAACAGCGACTTCCTCCAGCTACTGCTGCCCACCCTCTTTTTTTTTTTTTTTTTAAGGAGGTTGCCTCAAAGTCAGTCTGTCTGTGGGAAACCATGATCTTTCCTGACTATTTTCTTTTGTGAGATTTCACATGGCTCCCTGCCAGCTCTCTCTCCTGTTTGGATTGTTGAGAGACTCTCATGCATTCTTTGTCTAACAAAGCAGTGACTCCCTTTCCTTCCCGAGCTGTGCACTGGCCATCCCTTGTCCTCTGACCTCCCTGGATGAGTCAAACACCGAGTACTCTCCTTACTGCAGGCAACTCAGGATTTTTACTTGCAGTTTCTTCTCTTTAACACTTAGATACAGGGCTGGACCACAGCAGAAGCTGAGTGAGACATATGATGGGTCCAGAATCTCTTCCTTTCAGTCTGGAATAAATATCATTGAACTAAGAGTTTCTTCTCTCCTCTTTTCCTGAGACTGTACTTCCCCAAGCAGGCCACTCCTGAGACCCTTTATACATGCAAAACAAGGATAATAATAGTTCCTACCTCATAGGGCTGTGCGAAGGTTAAATGAGTTAATGTGTTTGAAGCACTTACAACAGATGCTTGCACATAGTAATTGCAGTGTAAGTATCTGTTATTATCACAATTACAGTACCATGAGGATGAACCTCTAGTTCTGTGAGGCAGAGGCAGAGGCAGAGGCATGGAGGTGGAGGTGGGAAAAGCAAGGACTAGTTTTGAACAGGAAGGAGACGGGATTCAGACTAGGTGACCTAAGTACACTAGGTTTATTAATTGATAGGAGGTAGCTAATTAAAAACAATCTTGTTGAAATGTCTTTGATCTCAGCTTCATGAAGAGGAAATATTGAACAACCAGACAGCAAAATATTAAAATTATGCATCTGGCTAGATTGGAATAAACAGCTGATGGTACTCAGTAAACTAGATGCACTTTTAAAATCCCAGTTTAGGCCTCAACAGTATCCAAATGATTGGCTGAGATTTCAAAAGGACTCTGGAGCCTAATAGAAATCAAGATGCGAACTTATGAACCCACAGGCAGTCAGTATCTACCTGTCAGCAGTTGAGTTTTAGACCTTGAACAGATTTTGCATTCTGTCTTTAGGCTTCTGAAAGGTGCTGAGTATGCAGACCCAAGCCAAGCACAGTAATTGAACAAAAAATTCCTCTCCTGTTTTAGGAGTCCTATGTTTTCCAGATTTTATAAGATGAGCCCATTATTTACAATCAGATAAAAAGACCCCCTCCCACCAGAACTAATCAGCACTGTGATCGCTGTCCACCCGCTTTAATCATTCTTTCTGCTTCCTTGACTGCCTGAGGTCTCTCCAGTTTCTGCTGGCCTCCCTGTCTGCCAGCTTCAGGAAGCTTGCTGATCAGACCAGCCTTCCTCTGCATTGCAGCCCGCCGGCTGTATCTCCTCTCTCCCTCCCAACAGCTACATGTAAAACAAGGGGTGTTCTGCAGGTTTTAATTTAGCCACATTGATTCTATTGATATCTTGTCAGATACCCTGAAGCCCATGGCCTCATCGGCCACACAGGACAGATCAGAGATGAACCCTCTGGTCTTTTGACCCTGATTATTCTTCATTTCTATTCTGACTTTCTCTTGGCATTATAGGATTATGTTTGAAGGAAAGCCTGAGGGAGGTGGAAGGAAGGAAACCAGGCCTAGGATGTCAGTGCTCACAAAGCAAAGATAGAAGAGCTGCTAATTGGGACCTCTCAGCGCAGGCATCTTCCTTTCACAAAGTCAGTGTGGACTATCCATAGTCTCCCAGGACTCCCAGCTGAGGGCTGGTATAGACAAGTGAGAGCTGCCTGGGCAGTTTCTCATCAAGGTCTCCTTTGCACAGTCATTGCACCTTCCTCAGGGGCACCTCCCACTGCTTTTAGGGGTTTCACATGCTAAATATTTATTAGGCAGACAAAGGAACAGCTGTTGGAGCCTAAGGTTGGAGAATAGAAGGTGGCCTAGGGGTGCAGCTGCGGGGAGGGCTCTTGCTTGGCAAATGCTTGACCAGGTTTATTTGGTCTTTTTTTTTGGTTGGGGGGGGGGGTATTTGTTGACCTTACTGAAAATATCAGGAGATGACCTGTGTGTGTGTGCTAAGTCATTTCAGTCATGTCTGACTCTTTGTGATCCCACGGACTGTTGCCCACCATGCTCCTCTGTCCATGGGATTTCCCAGGCAAGAATACTGGAGTGGGCTGCCATGCCCTCTTCCAGGGGATCATCTCAATGCAGGGATCAAACCCTTTTCTCCTGCGTCTCCTGCACTGCAAGCAGATTCTTAACTGCTGAGCCCCTGGCCTCAGGAGATGATATGTGCCCTGATTGCACCTTTGGAGTACTTTTTGACAATTCTAATAATCTATCGGTTTTCAAAATTCAAGTCTTAGCATTGGAAATTCCTCTAATATTTGAGTCTGGTTTTTACATGAAGGTGGCTTGAGATTGAAGAGTCTATGAATAATATATGCAATTTGTAACCATCTGTGGAGCTGAAAATGAAATAGATTGTGTGTGTAAAATCTCTGTATTTGCATCCTCTATTTGGAATTTAGAGTTTTAAGTGAAAGCTGGTGCCTTTATCTGACTTGTCAATGTTATAGATGATACTGCATATTTATAAAGATATTTGCATATCTTTTATCAGACAGATGCTCTTAGATGATTTAGTGTTCCAGCTCATATTTGGAAAATAAATTAATACATGAAATGAAGATGAAAAGCTCAGGGGATTTGACTCACTCTTAGTCCTATGTTCCTCTTGCATTGGGAAGTGTGACCTTTTGAGGACAATGCTGGATGCAGGCAAATTAATGAAATAGGAGCCTTCCTAACCTCTGATTTTTTGTTAACAAAAGCTCTCTCTCTCTTTTGTTATCACCCACCTGCAGCCCACAGCGGATCCTAATCTTCAGAGGTTTATTTTGGGCTCCGTAGTTCATTGGTTATTTAAAATGGACTTCCTTCCTACTGAGCTTTAAATAGAGTCTATAAAAAAACCTAAAGCATCCAAGATTAAAAAATTGGAGTTCCTTAAGAATAGTAAGCCTTGGCCTGAAAGTATGAGGGTTCGTTTCATCTCCCTTGAAGGGCTTTCCATCCCTATGATACTGTACTGCCTCTGTCCTCTAATGATGGAATTTTAGGCAAGAGCTCAGAAGAGGGAAGAGACTGTGGGTTAGAGAAGCTTACTCACCTCCTGGGGGATGGCCCTCTTTGTGACTTCACCTGGAAGAATAATGTTGTAGAGCAAAGCCTACTTGGAACAGGCAGAACTCTGTTCTTAATCTGGCTCTGCAACTTGCTAAGCTGTGTGATCTTGGCAAAGTATTTAATATCTCTGAGTTCCAATTGTGCATTTTGTAAAGTGGAAATATATGGAAGAATTTGAAATTTAAGTATAACATTCCTGGTTTATAGTGGAAACAAAAGTGATATTTCTGAGTATTAATACCTCACACTCACCTTCTTCTTTTTGGGAATGAGGAAAACTCAAAAGAGGATAGTTTAAGTTATACATACAAGTGTTTATACAGAGGATGGCTTCTGATTAAAAAAAAAAAACTGGTCTAATTAAGATAAGTAGTGATTTTTGCATTATCAAACAATTGTTTGCATTGAGTTTGGGTTTTCCAAATGACTTTTAAACTGAAGACAGAGTCTTGTTTCATTAAGTTTTCACACTTGGTTGCCTAACATGCCCATCTGGAGGACTCATTTTGGGAGCTAGAACACAAATTTGAAGCAACTAATTCAACAATCATAAGGGGTCTAGAATTTTTTCCCCACTTGCAAGATAACAGGTTGCTCTACCACCCTTTCATGGGCCCTGGTGGAAGACATGAGACAAAGGGTCTCTGTACTCATGGTACAGCAAGCAGCATGAGCTTCATGTTTGTGTCCATTCCCCCTGGCATCAAGTTCTGAAAAGCCCCGGTAGGTGAAGCACAGAGAGTGGTATGCATCATGGCTGAAAACTCCCCAATTTAAGAAACTGTCCATTTTATAATGAGCTGTAAGTAAATCTGTTCAACTTTAACCTCAGAGGCAATTATTATCTTTATTATACTGTTGTTCTTCAGTTGCTAAGTCATGTCTGACACTTTGCAACACCATGGACTGAAGCCTGTCAGGCTTCCCTGTCCTTTGCTATCTCCTGGAGTTTGCTTAAACTCATGTCCATGGAGGCAGTGATGCCATCCAACCATCATCCTCTGTTGCCCCTTTCTCTTCTTGACCTCAATCATTCTTAGCATCAAGGTCTTCCAATGAGTCAGCTTTTCAGATCAGATGGCCAAAGTATTGGAGTTTAGCTTCAGCTTCAGCATCAGTAAGTCCAATGAATATTCAGGGTTGATTTCCTTTAGGAGAGACTGGTTTGATCTTCTTGTTGTCCAAGGGACTCTTAAGAGTCTTCTCCAGCATCACAATTGAAAGCCATCAGTTCTTCGGTGCTCAACCTTCTTTTTGATTCAAGTCTCACATCCATACATGATGGCTGGAAGAACCATAACTTTGGACAGACAGACCTTTTTCAGCAAAGTAATGTCTCTTCTTTTTAATACACTGTCTGGGTTTGTCATAGCTTTCCTTCCAAGGAGAAAAAGCATCTTTTAATTTCATGGCTGCAGTCACCATCTGCAGTGGTTTTGAAGCACAAGAAAATAAAGTCTGTCACTGTTTCCATTGTTTTCGCATCTATATACCGTGAAATGATGGGACCAGATGCCATGATCTTCGTTTTCTGAATGTCGAGTTTTAAGCCAGCTTTTTCACTTTACTCTTTCACTGTCATAAAGTGGCTCTCTAGTTCCTCTTCACTTTGGGCCATTAGAGTGGTATCATCTACATATGTAAGGCTGTTGATATTTCTCTTGGTTATTTTTATTTCAGCTTGTGATTCATCCAGCCAGCATTTCACATGATGTACCTTGCATATAGTTCCTGGTGACTTCCCTGGTGGCTCAGATGGTAAAGCGTCTGTCTACAGTGTAGGAGACCTGGGTTCGATCCCTGGGTTGGGACGATCCCTTGGAGAAGGAAATGGCAATCCACTCCAGTACCATTGCCTGGAAAATCCCCTGGACAAAGGAGCCTGGTAGGCTACAGTCCATGGGGTCGCCAAGAGTCAGACATGACTGAGTGACTTCACCTTGCATATAAATTAAATAAGCAGGTTGACAATATACAGTCTTGACATAGTCCTTTCTCAATTTTGAACCAGCTCATTTTTCCATGTCTGGTTCTAACTGTTACTTCTAACCTGTATACAATTTTCCCAGGAAACCAGGTCAGGTAGTCTTAAATTTGCAACTCTTTAAGAATTTTTCAGAGTTTGTTTTGATCCACACTAAGGCTTTAGAATAGTCAATGAAACAGAAGTAGATTTTTTTTTGTAATTTCCTCGCTTTTTGTATTATCCAACAGATGTTCGCAATTTGATTTCTGGTTCCTCTGCCTTTTCTAAATCCAGCTTGAATATCTGGAAGTTCATGGTTCATGTACTGTTGAAGCCTAGCCTGAAGGATTTTGAGCATTACTTTGCTAGCATGTGAAATGAGCACAATTGCGCAATAGTTTGAACATTCTTTGACATTGCCTTTCTTTGGGATTGGAATGAAAACGGACTTTTTTGCAGTCCTGTGACCACTGATGAGTTTTCCAAGTTTGCTGGTATAGTAAATGCAGCACTTTAACAACATCATCTTTTAGGATTTGAAATAGCTTAGCTGGAATTCCATCACTTCCACTAGCTTTGTTTGTAGTGATGCTTCCTAAGGCCCACTTGACTTCACACTTCAGGATATCTGGCTCTAGGTGAGTGACCACAGCATCATGATTATCTGTCATTAAGAATTTTTTTTGTAAAGTTTTTCTGTGTATTCTTGCCACCTCTCTTAATCTCTTCTGTTTCTGTTAGGGCTTTATTATACTGGCAGAAAACAAACCTATCTTTACTTCTGGAGGAATAGAGCATCTAAGGCTATTTGCTACATAAATATCCTTAAAAAGATAGCCCAGGAATAAGGGTGAGAGGACACATTAGAAGTATGGAGTTGACAGAATTCTATGCATAAGAAGAACAACAAGGATTTACTGTGTAGCACAGGGATTTATACCCAATATCTTGTACTTACTTATAATGAAATGTTCTCTGTAAGAAAATGCAATCACTATAGCATACACATGAAGTGACAAATAGATTCAAGGGGTTAGATTTGATGGAGTGCCTGAAGAACTATGGACACAGGTTCATGACATTGTACAGATGGTAGTGATCAAGACCATCCCCAAGAAAAAGAAATGGATAAAGACAAAATGGCTGTCTGAGGAGGCCTTACAAATAACTGAGAAAAGAAGAGAAGCTAAAGGCAAAGGAGAAAAGGAAAGATATACCCATCTGAACGCAGAGTTTCAAAGAATAGCAAGCCTTCCTCAGTGACCAATACAAAGATAGCAGAAAACAATAGAATGTGAAAGACTAGAGATATCTTCAAGAAAAATAGAGATACAAAGGGACTATTTCATGCAAAGGGCACAATAAAGGACAGAAATGGTATGGACCTAAAAGAAGCAGAAGATATTGAGAATACACAGAAGCACTAAAAATCACAAACTGATGTGATCACTCACCTAGAGCCAAACATCCTAGAATGCTAAGTGAATTGAGCCTTAGTAAGTATCTTTACAAACAAAGCTATTAGAGGTGATGGAATTCCAGCTGAGCTATTTCAAGTCCTAAAAGATGATGCTGTTAAAATGGTGCACTCAATATGCCAGCAAATTTGGAAAACTCAGCAGTAGCCACAGGACTGGAAAAGGTCAGTTTTCATTCCAATCCCAAAGAAAGGCAATGCCAAAGACTGTTCAAACTACTGCACAATTGCACTCATCTCATGCTAGCAAAGTAATGCTCAAAATTTTCCATGCAAGGCTTCAACAGTACATGAACTGAGAACTTCTAGATGTTCAAACTGGATTTAGAAATGGCAGAGAAACCAGAGATCAAACTACCAACATCTGCTGGATCTTGGAAAAAATGAGAGTTCCAGAAAAACATCTACTTCCGCTTTATTGACTGTGCCAAAGCCTTTGATGTGTGGATCACAACAAACTGTGGACAATTCTGAAAGAGATGGGAATACTAGACCACCTGACCTGCCTCCTAAGAAATCTATATACAGGTCAAGAAGCAACAGTTAGAACTGGATATGGAAAAACAGACTGGTTCCAAATAGGAAATGGAGTATGTCAAGGCTGTATATTGTCACTTTGCTGATTTAATTTATATGCAGAGTACATCATGCAAAATGCTGGGCTTGATGAAACACAACCTGGAATCAAGATTGCTGGGAGAAATATCAATAACCTCAGATATGCAAATGCTACCACCCTTATGGCAGAAACTGAAGAAGAACTAAAGAGCCTCTTGATGAAAGTGAAAGAAGAGAGTGAAAATGTCACGATAAATCTCAACATTCAGAAAACGAAGATCGTGGCATCTGGTCCCATCACTTCATGGCAAATAGATGGGGAAACAATAGAAACAGTGACAGATTTTACTTTCTTGGGCTCCAAAATCACTGTAGATGGTGACTGCAGCCATGAAATTAAGACACTTGCTCCTTGGAAGAAAAGCTATGACCCACCTAGACAGGATATTAAAGATCAAAGACATGACTTTGCTGACAAAGGCACATCTAGTCAAAGCTATGGTTTCTCCAGTAGTCATGTATGGATATGTGAATGTGAAAGTCACTTAGTCGTGTCTGTATCTTTGTGACCCCATGAACTATACAGTCCATGGAATTCTCCAGGCCAGAATCCTGGAGTGGGTAACCATTCCCTTCTCCAGGTGATATTCCCAACCCAAGGATCAAACCCAGGTCTTGTGCATTGCAGGCAGATTCTTTACCATCTGAGTCACAAGGAAAGTCCAAGGAAACGGGAGTGGGTAACTTATCCCTTCTCCAGGGGATATTTCTGACCCACGAATTGAACCAGGGTCTCCTGCAATGCAGGTGGATTCTTTACCAACTGAGCTATGAGGGAAGTGTATGGATATGAGAGTTGGACCATAAAGAAAGGTGTGTGTCAAAGAATTGATGCTTTTGCCCTGTGGTATTGAGAAGAGTCTGAGAGTCCCTTGGACTGCAAAAAGATCGTCAGTTAATCCTAAAGGAAATCAGTCTGGAATATCCACTGGAACGAGTGAAGCTGAAGCTCCAATACTTTGGCTACCTGATGTGAACTGACTCATTGGAAAAGACCCTGATGCTGGGAAAGATTGAAGTCAGGAGGAGAAGGGGGCGACAGAGGATGAGATGGTTGGACGTCATCACTGACTCGATGGACATGAGTTTGAACAAGCTCCAGGAGTTGATGATGGACAGGGAAGCCTAGAGTGCTGCAGTCCATGGGGTCGCAAAGAGCTGGACATGACTGAGCAACTGAGCTGAACTAAACTGAACTGAACACAGCAGTGTACATTAGTTATATTTCAATTAAAAGAAAAAAGATAGTCTAGAACAAAGAGAGTCAATGCTTCTGCTTACAAGATATGCACAAACAAGAAAGACTCAGAGAGTTGTCTCCCCAAAATTTCATAGATCCTCACTCCTGATTCCACACGTAATAGTGTCCGCTAAGAGCACTAAGCACTGCTTAATGTTTTGTGATGGGTCAAGGGATTACTTACAGTCAGAGTGTCATCCACAGCATCCTCCAGAGTTTCTCTTCTTTGAGAACACCGATATGTTTCTGCACTGAGCTCTTTCTCCTTTAATCAGCAAACTTACAACACTATATTTTGGTAATTCCCTAAATATTTAAATATTTGTTATTGAGCACTTCCTATGTCCCATCCCTTGCTGATGCTTCTCATTAGTTACTGAAGATGTTTATCTCAGATTGGGACTTGAACCCAGACAGAATCCACGTTTTTCCAGCTGAGATCACAGACCTGGTTTTAGGACCTAATGAAACTCAGGTTCTTGTCTCAATGCAGAAAAAATTCAATGTAGAAAGAATTCAATGCAGAAAGATCTCAGTGCAGAAACAGTTCAAAGAAAGAGACAAAGTGATAGGTAAGATGCAGATTTATTCAGAGCAACACACTCCACAGACAGAATGTGGTCCATTGCAGAGGGTGAATGTGGTCTTGAAATGTGGTGTGTTTAGTATTTATTGGCTGGGTGATATTATAGGCTAATGAGTGGGAGGATTATTCCAATCATTTTGGGGAAGATTTTAGGAACTGGGCCACTGCCCACTTTTTGGTCTTTGATGGTTGGCCTTGGAACTGCCTTGGTGCCTCTGGGTGTGTCATTTTCAGTTCAGTTCAATCACTCAGTTGTGTCCAACTCCTTGTGACCCCATGAATCGCAGCACACCAGGCCTCCCTGCCCATCACCATCTCCCGGAGTTCACTCAGACTCACATCCATTGAGTCAGTGATGCCATCCAGCCATCTCATCCTGGGTCGTCCCCTTCTCCTCCTGCCCCCAATCTCTCCCAGCAGCAGAGTCTTTTCCAATGAGTCAACTCTTCGCATGAGGTGTCCAAAGTACTGGAGCTTCAGCTTTAGCATCATTCCTTCCAAAGAAATCCCAGGGTTGATCTCCTTCAGAATGGACTGGTTGGATCTCCTTGCAGTCCAAGGGACTCTCAAGAGTCTTCTCCAACACCACAGTTCAAACGCATTTTACAACGAGGGTATACTGAGGATCAAGGTCTAGTTGAAGCTGATTTGTCTGCCATCTTGGACCCATTTGATTCTGATCATTTTATGTTGTGTCCTCAGGCTATGTTATTCTTTTAAAGGTTGTGCCCTGCCCTCTTCCCTCTTGTTTTATTACTGCTGTTATCTCCATTCCACAGATGAGGTAGGCCCTGGGGTTAGAGCAGTTTAGCCAGTCACTTGGGTGAATGGCGTCAGGGATTGGACTGAAAGATCTGATTTTTTGTAATCTCATTTAAAAAACAAGGACTTCCTTGGCACTCCAGTGGTTGAGACTTTGCCTTCCATTGCAGGCGATGTAAATTCTGTCCCTGGTCAGGGAGCTAAATCTCATACGCCTCCTTTCCAAAAACCAAAACACAAAGCAGAAACAATATTATAACAAATTCAATTGATGTTGTGGGGAGGGAGGTGGGAGGGGGGGTTCATGTTTGGGAACGCATGTAAGAATTAAAGATTTTAAAATTTAAAAAATAAAAACTAAAAAAAAAAAATGGCCTGCATTTAAAAAAATATTATGAGAATTTTAAATTCTTAAAAATTAAGATAAAAGGAAAATGTGAAGTTCTTTCTTACTGAAAGATACTTGGAGAGGGGAGGAATAGGTGTAGATAGAGTAGAGAATTAGAAGCAGGAACAGAAAAAATGGGGGAAAAATTCTCTTCACATTTTAGTTGCCATTTACGTCACAGTATATACAAACAGTGCTTGGAGAAAGCTATAAAATAATTAATAGTGCATGGGAGGAACATTTAAATTACAATTGTCTACATTTAAGAAACATTTTGTATATCTGTTCAAGGCTTCCAGATATAGTTTTGTGTATGAATGCGAGAGGAAGAAACAAAGAAGGCCCAGAGGCAAGAAAAAGCAATTAGTGGGCCTCAGACAGGGCACATCAAGGGAGGCAGAGGTTCTGACCTGACCTTGTCACCAAGCTAGGTGAAGTCTGAAACGGCTTCAGGCTGTTTTCTCACTGAAAATAGGGTCTCCCTTCATGGCCTTCTCTGAGACTTGCCCGTGCTTACACTGGAACTTGGGCCTTAATTTTCCTTCGTAAAATGGCGTATGTGGCCCACATTCAGTACACAAGTTATTGGACTGTAACCAGTCAGTTCATTAGTTTTCAGATGCATTGATTAGGTTAATATGTGCCACAGTCCTAGATTGGGAGAATACTAGTAGGCTTCAGCCAAACTTAGCTAAATTCATGGTACCTTGAGGATTCTGCTGCTAGAATTAGGACAAAAATTAACTTTCATCTTTCAAGTGAAGTTATGAACTAGTAATAAGGACCTCGAGGCTTTGCACTGCTTTGTATTTTTTAACCCTGTAGCTCAGAGGGTATATAGAGTAGCACTGTTCCCCAGTTTTATGCGTGAGATAGCTGTGTGAGTGTGTGTGTGTGTGTGTGTGTGTGTGCACGCGCGCGCACTGTTGCTTCAGTCGTGTAACTCTTTGCCATACTATGGACCTGCCAGGCTCCTCTGTCCATGGGGTTCTCCAGGCAAGAACACTGAAGTGGGTTGCCATGCCCTCCTCCAGGGTATCTCCGACTCAGGGATTCAAATGGCATCTCTTATGTCTCCTGCATTGGTAGGCTGGTCCTTTACTATTAGTGCCACCTGGGAATGCAGAGTTAAATGTCTACTGAAACCTTGCAGGCAATTGCTGGTAAAACTGAACTGAAAAACAAAGTCTTTCCACTAGATGGCGCTGCCCACTAAACTAGAGGCGTGGGGTTGCGCTGCCTGCTAGTCAGAGCTTGTTTTTCAGGAAGAGTTTCTCTCCTCATCCCTTAAAAACAGAAAGAAGAAAGCCTCGTTAGAAGTTCTATTGTCTTCCTTAACTTCTCTCTGCTCAGCCATAATTTAGGGTGGCTAGTATCCAGGTGCAGATCTGAACACAGTATTTCTGGAATATCTGTGCTTCCTGTAGAGGACTGGCAGTTTGGAGGCCACATTTAAAAACCAAATTTTGAAGATTATTTTTTAAAATGAATATTATTATTATTTTTAAACACTTTGGTTTATATGATTAAAATTGAGATGATATAAAGAAATAAATCTGATATTCCCGACAAAACATGGACCTAGAAACAAGGATAAACAATTGAAAATAATACTGCTGGAAGAAAAATCATTCCCTTTGGTTTAAGCTTTGGTATAAATCTGCTTCCCTGGTGGCTCAGTGGTGAAGAATCCTCCTGTCAAAACAGGAGACTCCGGTTCAATCCCCAGGTTGGGAAGATCCCCTGGAGAAGGAAATGGCAACCCATTCCAGTATTCTTGCTTGGGAAATCCCATAGACAGAGGAGCCTGGCCAGCTACAGTCCATAGAGTTGCAAAAGATTCAGAAAGGACTTAGTGACTAAGCAGAAACAAAAATAACTCAGAATAAGTCACAAAGAAAAATACTATTTTAATACTTCATTGTCTCTCATTTATGAATATCCAAGAAAAAATATAATAGTATGTGGAAATCCATTTTCTTTTGTTCATTTAATATGATCTTTCTGGTCCATTTTTTTTTTAAGCTATTAAGGTTATGTGGTGGTTTAGTTGCTAAGTTGTATCCAACTCTTGAGATACCATGGACTGTAATGTGGCCTGCCAAGCTCCTCTGTCCGTGGGATTCTCCAGGCAAGAATATTGGAGTGGGCTGTGATTTCCTTCTCCAGGGGATCTTCCTGACCCAGGGATCGAACCTGGGTCTCTTGCATTGGAAGGAGATTCTTTCCTAACTTAGCCATCAGGGAAGCCTGCTAAGTTTATAAATATAAACCAAATATTGGTGTGTTCTTGGGTTTAGTCTTGGATACTGCATTGCTATCTCTTTGCTGATAGTTTGGATGATAAATGCTTTTGGCCTGGTTACTGTTGAGACTTTTTTTAAAAAAGAATCTTTTTTTTTTTTAAATATTTAATAGGCAACTTTTTAAAGGAGTTTTAGTTTTACAGAAAATTTGCATAGAAAGTACAAGAGGGGTCCTTTGATTCCTTCTTCCCCCATTTCCCCTATTATTATCATCTTGTATTATTGTGGTATAATTGTTAAAATTGAAGAACAATATTGATACATACTATTCTTAATTAAAGTCCATAAGCTAATTAGGGTTCTCTAGTTCTTTTGTTGTATAATTCTATAGATTTTCACAAATGTATAGTGCTATGCATCCACCATTATAGCATCATACAGAATAATTTTACCACCCTTATTCCATGCTCTGGTAAAAAAAGCACAATTTAAGAGAATGTTATGAGATCTAATTGGCTTTATTAGATGATCCATGAATCAGGCAGCCTTCCATCTAGCAACTAAAAAAGTGTTCAGAAGTGTTGCAAAAAGTACAAGGTTTTTATAGGAAGAGGTGGAACATCGAAGCTGTTACAAAAGAAAAGAGAGGATTATCTTTGGGGTGAGATGTCTTTTTTCTGGGAAGGGAATGGCACAGGGTTTATCACTCCTCTTATTCCTCTGGGCAGGCAGGAGGGGATGGAGGTGGTAGAGAGGTCCCATTTAACAGCTTACCTCATTGGTGCTGACCAGAAAATTCCAAACAGGCTGATTAAGATCACGTTTCTGGGGAAGGTTGAAACTGCAATTAAGTTAGATATTAAATCTGTGTTTGATATCTTGGGCATTAGACAATTGATGCAATTTTGGGCCAGTGGTTTTCTTTTTAACTGGTCCATCTATTCATTCCTCTCTTTCTCAGCCATCAGCCTGTGGCAATGACTCATTATTTTTTCCTGTCCTTATGGGTTTTGCTTTTTTCCAGAATGTCATATAATTGGGACCATAGAGTACTTAGCCTTTATAGACCGACTTCTCTTCCTTAGTAATATACATTTAAAATTCCTCCATGTCTTTTTGTGGCTGGTAGCTCTTTTATTTTGTAATTACTGAATAATAATTCATGGATGTACCAGTTTGTTTATCCATTCACCAATTGAAATAACATCTTCATTGCTTCCAATTTTTGGCAACTATGAATAAAGCTACTGTAATCATTTGTGTGCAAGTCTGTGTCAGGACATAAGTTTCCAAGTCATTTGGTGAATACCTAGGAGCACAATTATTGGATCCCATGGTTATGAACGATTAGCTCTGGGAGACAATGCCAGCCTGTTCTCCAAAGTGGCTGTGCCATTTTACATTCCCACCAGCATTCCCACATCCTTGTAAGAAAGCCATTCTAATATTGGTGTTCAGTTCAGTTCAGTTCAGTCACTCAGTCGTGTCAGACTCTTTGTGACCCCATGAATCACAGCACACCAGGCCTCCTTGTCCATCACCAACTCCTGGAGTTCACTCAGATTCCCACGTCCATAGAGTCAGTGATGCCATCCAGCCATCTCATCCTCTGTCATCCCCTTCTCCTCCTGCTCCCAATCCCTCCCAGCAGCAGAGTCTTTTCCAATGAGTCAACTCTTCGCATGAGGTGGCCAAAGCACTGGAGTTTCAGCTTTAGCATCATTCCCTCCAAAGAAATCCCAGGGCTGATCTCCTTCAGAATGGACTGGTTGGATCTCCTTGCAGTCCAAGGGACTCTCAAGAGTCTTCTCCAACACCACAGTTCAAAAGCATCAATTCTTCAGCGCTCAGCTGTTTTTACAGACCAACTCTCACATCCATACCTGACCACTGGAAAAACCATAGCGTTGACTAGATGGACCTTTGTTGGCAAAGTAATGTCTCTGCTTTTGAATATACTATCTAGGTTGGTCATAACTTTTCTTCCAAGGAGTAAGCGTCTTTTAATTTCATGGCTGCAATCACCATCTGCAGTGATTTTGGAGCCCCCCAAAATAAAGTCTGACACTGTTTCCACTGTTTCCCCATCTATTTCCCATGAAGTGATGGGACTAGATGCCATGATCTTTGTTTTCGGAATGTTGAGCTTTAAGCCAACTTTTTCACTCTCCTCTTTCACATTCATCAAGAGACTCTTTAGTTCCTTTTCACTTTTTGCCGTGAGGGTGGTGTCATCTGCATATCTGAGGTTATTGATATTTCTCCCGGCAATCTTGATTCCAGCTGTGCTTCTTATAGTCCAGCGTTCCTCATGATGTACTCTGCATATAAGTTAAATAAGCAGGGTGGTGGTGTTACTGTATCTTATTGTTTGTTAAATTGTTTAAGCTGACTTTTATGATTGGATGCCAGATATTGTGAATTTTATTTTTCAGGGGAGGTGGATATTTTTAATTTCATATTTTTTTCAAACTCTATTTTAGTACACAGTTGAAGTTCTCAGAAATAGTTTGATCCTTTTGGGTGTTATTTTTAAAGTTTGTTAAGAATAGCATTTTGTCTAGGTATGATTATTCCCCACTAATGAAGCAGGACCATTCCAAATGTTTTGCACATTGTGTCCTGAATTATGAGGATTTTCTATCTGGAAACAGGTACCATTCCCAGGCACCTATGACTGCTGGGTTCTGTTCTCTCTTATCTCCTCAGATGGTCTTTCTTTTATGTTCCAATTTCTTTAAAATTACTTATAAGCTGCCCTTCTAAAAAGGCTCCCCTAGTGGCTCAGACAGTAAAGAATCTGCCTGCAATGCAGGAGACCTAGGTTTGATCCCTGGAGTGAGAAGATCCCCTGGAGAAGGGAATGGCAACCCACGCCAGTATTCTTGCCTGGGAAATCCATGATAAGAGGAGCCTGGCGGGCTACAGCATATAGGGTTGAAAAGAGTCAGACACTACCGAGCAACTAACACTTTCACTTTCTATAAATTGTTTCAGGAGGGGGGAAAAATCTGGTTCCTGTTATTCCATCTAGATCAGAAGCAGAAGTCCCCCTTTAAAAGGGGAAAAATCACACAAAAAAGTAAGAAAAGACTGGGGTAGAGGGGTGAGGAAATGATAAAACTAGTTTCAGATGAAGTCAGAGATGTTCATGATAATCTGTGATAAGTACTTATTGCCAAACTATCAAAAGACATATTCCTTCTATACCTACTTTTATTCCAGAATTAATGCTAATGTCAATAAAGCTAAAAGATATCCTTGGCTTTTTCCAGGGGGTCAGTGGAAATAAATCAAGTTTTCTTTCATTTTCACTAAATCTAACTGCTTTTCCTAGGATAAATTCAACTGGTACTGGAATATTTTTAAAGCTAAACTTTTTTTTTCTCCTTTATATAATAATGCTCATAATGCTTAACTTTATTTTCATAGATGTAGATAATGTTATTATTAGAAGGATGTTTAGAAATCAAAAATCTCATTTTACACATGGAGAAAGGAAACTGAGGTGCAGAGAGAATTGACCAGTGCAGGTGAAAGTATTAAATACAATGCAGTCAAATAATCAAGGAAGATATTATTTTTCATATGTCATAGTTCAGGACAGTCAGGCTCAAAGGGCTCAGATGACAGTGTTATATGTAGTGATAGAGCTGGAGTCATTTACGGACAAAGAGTGTAGTGTTTTCATATTTCTAGTCCTTTTCAGAAAATGGAGCTCCTGTTTTCTGATCCTCAAGCCAGGTTTCCTTTTGCAGCAGCCCAGAGGAAATTTATAAGAAGTCAAAGAACCATGCAACTCATATAATTCTGAGAAATGTTGATATAGTGATAGTATGACATAGAAGCTAGGATGTGTTGTGGACACTTCCATCCTATCTCTGAAATATAATTTATCAACAAGGCTTATATAAGAAAGAGAAATACCTTTTATCCCATTGCAACATTTCACAATTCCTTTCCAATTTCACAATTTCACTCTTCAGTACTTTACACCTTGTACTATGTGATCCTAATCCATAAATAGTTGTACTCGATGGTTCCTCATTAGTACAGTGGGTGGATGAAGCTTTTCTAGACCTTTTGGTACAGTTATAGGCATGTAGGTTCTCCCTCTTATGTGCAATATCTGTAGACTTGGCAGGTATTGAAATGCATTGATGCCCTGTAATTTACATCAGCTGTGTTGGGGGCAGAGACAAGGATCAAAGAAAGCATTCCAAAAGAAAATAACTGCTGGTTATAATTAGGTGTCTCTGTTTAATAGATTAAAAGAATATTGGCAGGACGTGAGAAAAACTACTAATTAAGTTGGCTTTGATTCCAGATCCCTGATATTTGAGCAGGAACTTCAGAACTCTCCTAATTCCCACTGTACCCACCACACTCACATTTTAGCCTGGTCAGGTACAATGCTCTCAGAGTAAATGGTTTGGAAAAAAACAGATTGGCCAAAAAAAAAAAAAAAAAAAAACAAAAACTGAACAAAGAAATGATCTTTTAGCAAAAGTTTATTGTTCCTTTGGTTCAAGGATTTAAAATTTCAGTTTTTTGGTAAAATATGCCAACAAACAACATTGCTAAGATCAATTTTTGGAGTTCTTATACCTAGACTTATCCTGGCCATGGGATTTAATCATTGACTCCATATGTGCCTAATTCAGTGTTACTCACATACTAGGGGCTCAGGCCCCATTTGTGGTTGATACATATATTATTGGAGAAGGAAATAGCAATCCACTCCAGTATTCTTGCCTGGAGAATCCGAGGGATGAAGGAGCCTGGTGGGCTGCTGTCTATGGGGTTGCAGAGTCAGACACGACTGAAGCGACTTAGCAGCAGCAGCTTACTTCTCTTTCACCTGTATAATTTATTTACTTTTAAATATTTTTTTTATGTGAACCAGTTTTAGAGGTTTTATTGAGTTTGTTACAATATTGCTGCAGTATATATATATATAATATATATATATTTATTTATTTATTTTTGGGGATTTTTGGCCAAGAGGCATATGGAATCTTTGCTCCCCAACCAGAGATCGAACCCATACCCCCTGCATTGGAAGGTGAAGTCATGGTTACGAGATCACCATGGAAATCCATACCTGTATAACTTAGGTTTAGGCTTTCGCTGTTCTGGTTGGTTGCACACAGTTACAATGGATGTGCTAATCCTTTTCACTGGGAGCCTTCAACTGAATAAAAATGACCAAACCTCAAACTCCTCCACCAACATTTTATACTTTAGCATTTGTTAATCACTTGCTTCTACTAGGTTGATTTTAGAACTGTGCCAGAGAATTGTATAATTCATCTTTGGCCAGACTTGGCTCTAGCTAACAAATAAATCAATAACTCTGTGAGGTTTAGTACCTTAAACCTTTATCTTCTTATGAAAAAATGTGTTTTTTTTCACCATCTCTCCTTCCATTATATGTTTACATACTGTAGTTTCCTCTCATTGAAACAGTGGGAAGGATTTCTCTAAGTTTCATATCTGTACTTTCCAACCCATTTAATTTTGAGACAACCAGGCTGTTTAGTTCTTATAATGATAAAAAAGAATTTATTTGATGGTTTGAAGCCAATTTGTATTGGATTCTTAGTGAAAAATCATCAGTGAAAATACAGGGGGGATTTAATAGATCTGTTCTGAGATGTCCAGTTTATGAAAACTATTTTCATAGAGCATTGCAATATTGGAAATGATTTAAGTAGATAGTATCCAGCTTATTCAATGAAGGTTAGGATCATTGACAGACCTCTGACATGCTTTCATTTGGAACATGATTTCAATGTGAGAATAGTGTCTTCATCTCTGGAGTCACTGACTGAGGTGGTTAATTTTATGTGTCAACTTGGCCAGGCTACGGGGCCCAGTTTGGCCAAACATTAGGGTAGATGTTTCTGTGAAGGTATTTTGCAGATATGATTAACATTTGCAGTCAGTTGACTTTAAATATCTCCTCCTATACTGAGGAGCTTACCCGCGATAATCTAGAAGGTCTGATCTAATCATTGAAGGCTGTCAGAGTGAAAAATGAGGTTTCCCAGAGAAGGAAGAATTTTGCTTCAAGGCTGTAACATGCAAGTCCTGCTTGAGTTTCAGCCTGCTGGCCTTCCCTACAGTTTTGGGCTTGCCAGCTTCCACAACTGCAGCAGCTATTTTTCCTTAAAATAAACCTCTTTATATATATTTTGGAGAAGGAAATGACAACCCACTCCAGTATTCTTGGCTGGGAAATCCCATGGACAGAAGAGCTTGGTGGGCTACAGTCCACTGGGGTCACAAAAGAGTAAGATACAGCTTAGCAACTAAGCAACAATAAAGTACTATAAAAATTAGTTGTTAGTATTGCCATTGTTATTTTTTAAAAGCCAGGATTGTTTATATTAAAAGATCTGCCTATGTTTATATATGGCTTTACCAAGGTGATTTATAGCAATATAAATAAATTATCTTCTGTTCATTATATACATATAATATGCAATACAATATACAACATATATACTAGAACATTGAAACTCTATATTAATTTTTATAGTTTAAAACTAGAAGAAACAATGACATTAAGTAAAAAGAGTTGATAAGACTTTCTATGTTGGAAACACACTGGACTAGGAATCAGAATATTTATGACTTAGCCTAGGCCTGGCTGCCTGTCTGATAGGATTGTGACATAAATCAAGTGAAATAATTTATGCAAAGGATTTTGGAAATTCTATTGATGCACAAAAATTTGAAATTTTATTCAAATACAGGAGTAAGATTTATAATGTTTTGGTGAGCACTTTCTAGACCTTAATGCATCATACAATTTTGATGTCTGTGAAATACACTTTTGTTGAATATAATAGGCAGAATATTTATAGGTTTTGATTTATATTTGGTCTTCTATTATTCTATTTTGGCTTTTTTCTTGGTTTAAGAAATATCTGATTATGAGAACTAATTAAAGTCAAAAGCTTTTGTGCAACAAAGAAAACCACAGTGAAAACAGAAAGACAACCCAAAGGATGAGAGAAAATATTTGCAAACAATGTGACCAACAAGAGATTAATATCTAAAACTTACAAACAGCTCATATGGCTCAATATCAAAATAACAAATGATCCAGTCAAAAAATGGGCAGAAGACCTGAATGGACATTTCTCCACAGAAGACGTTGAGATAGTGAAGAGGCAAGTAAAATGTGCTCACCATCGCTAAGTATTAGAGAAATGCAAATTAAAGCTATAATGAGATATCATCTCATATTAATCAGAGTAACCATCATCAAAAAGTCTACAAGCAACAAATGCTGTGGAGGGTAGGGAACCCTCCTACACTGTTGATGGGAATGTAAATTGGTACAGCCACTATGGAGAACAGCAATGAAGTTTCCTTAAAAATCTAAAAATAGAACTATCATATGATCCTGCAATCTCAGTCTTGGTCATATATCAAGAGAAAAATATTGCTCAGAAGGATAGATACACCCCGATATTCATTGCAGTGCTATTTACAATAGCCAAGACATAGAAGCCACCTAAATGTCTGTTGACAGATGAATGGGTAAAGATGTGGTTCATATACATGATGGAATAGTATTCAGCCATTAAAAAGAATGAAATAATGCTGTTTGCAGCAACATGGACAGATCTGGAGATTATTGTAATAAGTGAAGCAAATCGGACAGAGAAATACAAATGTCATATGATATTGCTTATATGCAGAGACTAATAAAAATTACACATATGAACTTGCCTACAAAGCAGAAATGCTCATAGACTTATGGAATAAACTTACAGTTACTAGGGGAAGGGGTTGGTGGGGAGGGATGGTCTGGGAGTTTTGGTTTGAGATGTACACATTACTAAATTCAAAACATAACTAGAAAGGACTTACTATATAGCACAGGGAACTCTGCCTCAATATTCTCTAATAACCTAAATGGGAAAAAATTTGAAAAAGAATAGATGTTTCTGTATGTATAACTGAATTACTTTGCTGTGCAACTGAAACTAACACAAAATTGTAAAGCAACCATACTTTAATATAAAATAAAAAAATATGAAGCTCTACAGAAAAAAAGTTAAACATAAAATTATCATATGATACGTCAGTTCCACTCCTAGGTATTTATACCAAAGATTTGAAAACAGTTGTTTAAATAAATACTTGTACACGTTCATAGTAACACTATTCATCATATTTACAAAAAAACCCTGAAAACAACCTATATCTATCAATGGATAAAAAAAAAAAAACAACTTTGGTATATCTGCAAGATGGAATATTATTCTGCCATAAAAAGGATGAAGTGCTGATACACACTACATTGTGGATGAAACTCATAAACATTGATCTAAGTAAAAGGAGTCAGGCACAAAAGGGCACATGTTATGACTCCATTTACCTGACATACATAGAATCTGTAAATCCGTAGAGAAAGAACACAGACTGGTGGTTACCAGCAGCTGGGGTAAGGAGAAATAGTTGCTTAATAGAATGGGGTTTTATTTTGGGGTGACAAGAATGTTTTGGAACTTGATAGAGGTGGCAGTTGTGCAACACTGTTAATATGCTAAACGTTACTGGATTGTTCACTTTAAAATGGCTAATTTTCTGTGATGTGACATTCATGAGCTCAGTTTGGGCAAAGGAAGTAGGATGAGGATCACCTTGTCTTTAAAAATGAACCTGTAGGAAGGATTGTTATTTTTTGGATTGGGGCCTTAACAAGTATATTTGTGAGAATTGTGTATAAAATAAAGTGAATGTGTATGTATATATATGTATATATATATGTATGTATATAGGACATCTATTTTGACTGTCTAGGAAACTATTTTGCTTTTTAATGCTTTTACATTGTGTTTTGCATGTAAGAATATTCTAGAAAGATGAATTCTGGCTAGATAATTTGCTGAGCCATGTAAATATATTATGTGATAATAATTAAAAATTTACGACCAAATGAGACAGAATATGTGAGGGGGAAAAAGTGACGTTTCCTTGTGCACCGCAGAAACTGAAGTCCACACGCTCTAGAGACTATGTTCTGCGACAAGAGAGGAAGCGGCAATGAGAAGCCTGTGCACCAAAACTAGAGCCCCAGCTCGCTGCAACTTAGAGAAAATCCACACAGAGTAACAAACACCCAGTGCAGTCACTAATAAACAAACACATCTTTTTAAAAGGTGGAAAAAATATTAAGTCCAAAATAATATCCAGGAATCTCTACATTTAATATTTGCAAAATTATTTTAAAAGATTCTCATAATTAAAAATAAAACAAAAGGAAGTGAAACAAAGGACAAGGTGAATCAGAACCTCCTCTTAGAAGGCCTCCCTTTGGCCAGCTAGATGACTCCTGCCTCACGGAGTACGTTTATGTGCAGGACTAAGTGTTGCTCTTCTAGAAACAGAATGAGTGAGTGCTTGCGAAGAAGCCCAGCCCAGCCATCAGCAGAGCTATTATTAAGCTGTAGCCCTAAAGCCTCCCAGTTTTTATTGTTTCTGGGATGTGAGTGCTATGTAGTTCCTAGGCAACTTTCTTGCCAAGCAATTAAGTCCCCAATCTCCCCATCTCAGAAACCACAAAAAGAAAATAAATAACAGGGAGGCAGAGGCTTGGTGGGGGGCTTCCAGGTTATTTATTACTTTAATAAATCCGGCTTCCTCCCAGCCTTCCTCCGACTTCTGCTTCTGTCAAGCCTGCGAGGACAAATGATCACTTAATTGCAAGCTTTGTGTGCTGAGGTGGGTGCCCAGCACAGTTTACTGTCCACGAAAGGCTAAGTAAGGCGATGTAATAGTGCCTTGGCCAATACATCATGAAACAGAAATTAAAAGCAGAAAACTTGCAAGGCGCCGCTCTCTAACTTGCCTTAACCTGTTTGGTTGCATTTGGAGCCCCGGGGAAACTGGGAGAACGTTTAGACAGAGAGGCAGGAGAGTAGTAGGGCTGACAGTGATGGAAGTGTCCTGCCGCTTCGAGGGTGTGGCCATAACTGGCTCCACCCCTGCCTGGGGACCAGAGGCTGCCCATCACCTGGCAGCACGTTTTATTCTGTCATTTTACGAGACAGAAAAGTATTCCTTCTTGAATATATGGGCACATGGGAGAAGATAGCCTGGGGCCTTGGGACTTACTCGTCACACGTCACCCTACTGGGCAAAGGCCTGCTACTGCATGTCTGCTACGAGGCCGCCCTGTCTCAGCTGCTGTTTCACTGGGAGCAGAAACCTTAGGGAATCAGTCTGGGATTCCAACTAGATAAGAGTTCATTCAAAGCAGTGTGGCATTGGCTTATGGATTAGAGTATAATTTCTCCCCTCTGGGTTAATAGAGTAATTGAAGGACTTTGAATGATGGTCAGATATTGACTACTGCTTCTAAGAGAGACAAAGAAATCCACTGAGAAAATGAATCCGCATGGAATGGTGATTTCAACTGGCTTTAATCCTCAACCCCCTGTCTTTGCCTGTGCCTTCGCATTTTGCTCTTTTAACCTCATCTCTTTTAAAATCTCTTCTGTATGTTGCTCCTCCTTGTTTGGGACTTTTCCTAATTCCAATTATCTCAACTGTTCCCTTCCCCCATTCCTCCTAGCCTTTGGTTTTGCTTCTTCGATTCCTGTCTGGTTACTCATGTTTCTTCTATCCAGTCTCTTTTTTATTTCTCTATTTTTCCCCCTACCTTTCTGTCCATTTCTTCCATTCCAACTTGCATAAACATGAAATTGAAGTATCATATTATTTTTAGCACCTATTTGTTTATGTTAAACATATTAGCTAGCTCTTAATTGAAGCTAAGGCAAAATGGTTGTCTGAGGAGGCCTTACAAATAGCTGAGAAAATAAAAGTAGTAAAAGGCAAAAGAGAAAAGGAAAGATGTACCCATATGAATGCAGCATTCCAAAGAACAGCAAGGAGAGATAAGAAAGCCTTCCTCAGTGATCAGTGCAAAGAAATAGAGGAAAACAATAGAATGGGGAAGACTAGATATCTCTTCAAGAAGATCGGAGATACCAAGGGAACATTTCATGCAGAGGTGGACATAATAAAGGACAGAAATGATATGGACCTAAGGGCAGCAGAAGATACTAAGAAGAGGTGGCAAGAATACACAGACGAACTATACAAAAAAGACCTTAATGACCCAGATAACCACGATGGTGTGATCACTCACCTAGAACCAGACATCTTGGAGTGTGAAATCAAGTGGGCCTTAGAAAGCATCACTATGAACAAAGCTATTGGAGGTGATGCAATTCCAGCTGAGCTATTTCAAATCCTAAAAGATGATGCTGTGAAAGTACTGCACCCAATAGGCCAGCACATTTGGAAAACTCAGCAGTGGCCACAGGGCAGGAAAATGTCAGTTTTCATTCCAATCCCAAAGAGCAATGCCAAAGAATGCTCAAAGTGAAAGTGAAAGTCTCTCAGTCATGTCCAACTGTTTGCGACCCCATGGACTATACAGTCCATGGAATTCTCCACGCCAGAATACTGGAGAGGGTAGCCTTCTCTTCTCCAGGGGATCTTCCCAACCCAGGAATTAAATCCAGGTCTCCCGCATTGCAGGCAGATTCTTTACCAGCTGAGCCACAAGGCAAGCCTAAGAATGTTCAAACTACTGCACAATTGCACTCATTTCACATGTTAGCAAAGTAATATTCAAAATTCTCCAGGTAAGGCTTCAGCAGTACTTGAACTGAGAACTTCCAGATGTTCAAGCTGGATGAGAAAAGGCAGAGGAACCAGGGATCAAATTGCCAACATCCACTGGATCACAGAAAAAGCAAGAGAATTTCAGAAAAGCATCTACTTCTGCTTCATGGACTATGCTAAAGCCTTTGACTGTGTGGATCACAACAAACTGGAAAATTCTTCACGAGATGGAAATGCCAGACCACCTTACCTGCTTCCTGAGAAATCTGTATACAGATCAAGAAGCAACAGTTAGAATCAGACATGGAACAATTGAGTGGTTGCAAATCGGGAAAGGAGTACTTCAAGGCTGTATATTGTCACCCTGCTTATTTAACTTATATGCAGAGTACGTCATGTGAAATGCTGGGCTGGATGAAGCAAAAGCTGGAATCAAGATTGCTGGGAGAAATATCAGTAACTTCAGATATGCAGATATCACCACTCTTATGGCAGAAAGCAAAGAGGAACTAAAGAACGTTTTGATAAAGGTGAAAGAGGAGAATGAAAAAGCTGGCTTAAAAGCCAACATTCAGAAAACGAAGATCATGGCATCCGGTCCCATCACTTCCTGGCAAATAGATGAGGAAACAATGCAAACAGTGACAGACTTCATTTTCTTGGGCTCCAAAATCACTGTGGACAGTGACTGCAGCCATGAAATGAAAAGATGCTTGCTCCTAGAAGAAAAGCTATGACAAAACTAGATAGCATATTAAAAGCAGAAACATTACTTTGCCGACAAAAGTCCATGTAGTCAAAGCTATGGTTTTTCCAGTAGTTATGTGTAGATGTGAGAGTTGAAACATAAAGAAGCCTGAGCGCCGAAGAACTAACGCTTTTGAACTGCGGTGTTGCAGAAGAAATGGCAAGTATTGAGCATTTTATATTTCTATAAAGGAAATAGCATCACATAAAGAAAATTTCTTAAAAATTTTTACTTTGGTACAGGGTTAATAATTCCCAAAAGTGACTTTCTACCAAATTGTAGTCTGTCTGTAACCTACACACCAGGATTTTTAGTAAATAGGAAAAAAAATTGATTCTCAACATATTTCTAATGCTGTAAAGATCATCTGCCCAATCCTATACTTCTCAGATCGTGAATGAATCTTTATTTTCTCTTATTCAGTCCACAGATGAAAGTGTTGTTTTTCTCCTAAGAGTGCACCTGAGTGGAAGACCCTGTCATCCCAACTCTTCCTTCAGTTTTAATGATGTTTCTTTCCACTGTTGCTGTCTACTTATATTCTACCTTTCTAAAGGAGAATTATTCAAAGCTTGGAAATAAGGCAGAAAGAATCCTGCCTGACATAAACTTTAAGAATTTTATAACAAATCCACCCAAGGGTTATCTCATACTCTGGAGAAAGATAACTTTAGCTTTTTATATTTATTATTTTTTTAGAACTCAAATCTCTAAAGTTAGATGTTAAATCATGGCTGATTTATATATTACAAATGATTTATATTGGATAAAAAAAAGATATCTCCAACAGCTATGGTTTTATTTTCCTGTAAGACATTGACAAGATTTCAGTCTAAGTTTGCACTTTTATTATTTTGTTCCACCAAAATATAACAGAGTTTTTCTTTTTTGATGAAAACTAATAGCAGTTTTATTTCTGTTTTCATCTTAAACATGTATGAAATGGTTAAACATCTGAGGAGATGATTATATTATATATTCAATTTCATTTAGCCTTTAAGGGGCCCTTTATTCTTACTTGAATATAATCTTATTTCATTTTACGAAAGTATAGTTGATTATAATTTATAATAAGTATAGTTTATTTATAGTTGATTTACAACACAACACTATAGGTTTGTGTGCTAAGTCACTTCAATTAAAGCTAAGTTACTTTATTTATTTATTTTTTAAATTTTTATTTTTACTTTATTTTGCTTGACAAACTAAGTTACTTTAATTTTTGTGACCTTGTGGACTGTAGCCCAGCTCCTCCTCAGCAAGAATACTGGAGTGAGTTGCCATCCCCTCTCCTGGGGATCTTCCTGACCCAGGGATCGAACTGCATCTCTTAAGTCTTCTGCATTGGCAAGTGAGTTCTTTACCCTAGTATCCCATGGGAAGCCCAGTTTCACATGTATAGCAAAGTAATTTAATTTTACATGTGCATATATTCATTCTTTTACGGATTCTTTTCTCATAGATTATCACAAAATATTGAGTAGAGTTCTCTGTGCTATAAAGTAGGTCCCTGTTTGTTGTTCATCTTACATGTATAATATTAGTGTGCATATTCATCCCAGGCTTATGATTTATCCCTCTCTGCCTCAGTTTCTCAACTCCTCTTTCAAATTAGCTTTGCCATATTGTTGGTTTTTCATAAAAGTTTTAGATACATCTTTGATTCATCTCTCTATACTCATATGACAGTGAGTTTATTGAAAAATGTCCTGGTATCTTCAAATTGAGCTCTAATGATACTTTATGTACAGACTTTCCCTCATTACATCTGCTACATTTATCTTGCCTTTCACAGAGTTTTTGTAATGGATTTAAGTGAGTTAATATTTCTTATTTACAACAAACAGAACCTGTGTTATATAGTCTTCTATACCCAATTCTTATCTATCAATAAAAAGAGAAAACTTCCTTAAATGTTTATTGGATTGAATAGAATTGGTAAGAATCTGTTTCAATTGTCTTAAACTTTTAGCTGCTAACAATAGCTGCCTGGAAAAAATGCTTTAGCTCTCACTGAATGTTATTTTTGGAGACATCTATTATTGTTTCTGGGGAATATTTACACTGGCTAGTGTTTGTTCTTGTAGCTGTTTATCTCTGGTCCAATTTTGGAGCCTTTCCTGTAGTCTCTCGGTAAGTTGCTGAGCTTATTATATTAGAGTCATTTTGCTTAATGCCAGGAAAATGTCACCCGGTTCTGCCTCGGGGTATTGAGCTTAAACTAACTGCATCATTACTTCCTCATCTAGGCATTTTATTCACACTGAGCTGGTTGCTGCATGGAAATTATAGAAAATGTAACATTTATGCCCTTCTTTTTTTGTTTTCATATGTTGAAATTAATGTGTCACTGTGAAGATTCTAAACAGATGGGGAAAGGTCAAGGTTTCTTTGCTGCTAAGTGTGTTTCCATGGCTACGGCAATATGTGTGCAGTATCAAAAAGCATCATTTGTTTTGCCGTGCTGGCTCATTAGAGGAGGGAGGAGCCCCACTTTAATGGTTCTGTTTTTTCTGTTATTTCTGTTTTGCTTTTCATCTTGCCCTGAGAATCATAGTGAGAACATGAATAAGCCTGGTAGCTGTGGATGGAGAATACCCACAGCAGCTCAATACTTACATATAAATAACTCAAACAGAATAATTGAGATAGCTGAGCCCAGATTAAATAAACTCAAGGTAAAATGAAGCAGTGTCCAAATAGCCACATATCTGAGTTTTACTTGTCCAGAGCTTAGCACTTAGTATAACACCTGCCCTTTCTGTTTTTCTTACTAGTACTTTCTTGCCAGTATCTGGGGAAGCCCCTTTTTGTTCTGGGTTTCCTGGGAAATAATGTCTTCTATACCTGTTGCTTTTGTTCTGTCTCAAGTGGTTTTGCTGGAAGGCATTTCTGGGATTGCAGCACGGAACTTGGGAAGAGGAGTGCCTTGGATCAGCCTGTTTTAGGACTAAGGGACCAAGTTAACCCCAAAGGAAGCCTCCTGTAGTGAAAATGCTTGTATACAAATGCATGAAAAATTGAGATTTAATTCAAGCTGAATGCAAGACTCTGATTTGGGTAAAACATAACAGTGAGGGCCTCTGAGCTTAAAGGATGCTGTAAGTCAGACCCATGTCTGTCTGGCTGCAAGTAGCACGCCAGTCAGTAGCTAAAGAGTTCAGGAACATGGCCTAGCTGCCAGAGAGAAGCTGACAAGGCAGGCTCTGAGCTATCTCAGCCGAGGGAGACTAAAGTTCAAATAATGCTTCAACCTCAGTGAACACACAGAGTGGGCATTGTTGCTGTGGATAGCATTCCAGACTTAATAAGAGCCAAGTTCCTTCCAGAGTTCGATAGCCAGCGGGTCCATGCCGTTCACCTTACCAAAGTGCTGTCCACCTTGATGAAAACTCATTTTAGACCTGTCACAGTCCTGGGATTTATTTGGCTCTGTCCTTTCAGCATCTAGCAGCAGGGGTGTTTCTTAGCAGGGTTCAGTGAGTGTTTGTCAGTGAACGTGTGAAGTGGGAGGCCCGAGCCTGAGGGGTGAAGGATTTGTGCCTCGAACTTTGAGCGACCAGAGCAGCAAGAACTGAGAGCTGCCGTCACCTCTGTCAGGAGCAAACCTTCATTCTGTGCCTCGGTCTCTCTGGACAATAATGGATGGTAGTTTTTCTTGGGCGAAGTGTGACAAGAAGTGCGCTAGAGTCATAGCCACAGGGCTGTTCTTTATCTGCTACTAAAACTGGCTGATTCAGAACAGTCCTCGCTATTTTCTGGCCTTAGCCTCCTCATTGATCCAGTTCAGGGCTGGGCTTAATGACTTTGTTTATCTTTTTAATGTATGCCAAAGAAAATTGTCTGTTATCAGTTTTCAAATGATATAAATTCACCTTAGTCAAAACCTTCAACTTGTGCTGCGAAAGTAACTCCACCTATATATGATGGATCAGAAAAATATTTCTGATTCTTTACCCTGCCCCTCTTTTAGATTGGCCTATCACAATTTCAGGCCTGGTTTATTTTTGCAGCCAACTAAGCAGTCTTCTCTGCTTCTGGTTCTTCTTCACCTTGAAATACATCCATTTCACTGTTATCAAAATTATAATAGGAGTTATAATATCAGACTATTATTTCTGTGCTCAGAAGAGTATTCTGTGCCCCACCATGCATAAAACAAAGAATAAACTCATTAGCTGTCTATTGAAAGCCGTGTGTAAACCATCTTTATTTTCTATCACTACTAACATAACATTGGGGAAGGAAATGGCTACCCACTCCAGTATTCTTGCTTGGAGAATCCCATGAACAGAGAAGCCTGGCGGGCTACAATCCCTGGGGTCATGAAGAGTTCGACACGACTGAGCCACTTCACTTCGCTAATATAAAATAGACAGGCTGAGCTCTTTGCTTTCCCCTAAACTGGCCATTTTTTTCTCCCTGCATGCTACATGCTTTCACACGCTCTCCTGCATTCATTAAACCAATTTTAAGCTGGCTTAAAACTCAACATTGAAAAAACTAAGATCGTGGTATCTGGTCCCATCAATTCATGGCAAATAGATGGGAAATAATGGAAACAGTGACAGACTTTATTTTCTTGGGTTCCAAAATCACTGCAGATGCTGACTGCAGTCATGGAATTAAAAGATATTTGCTCCTTGAAAGAAAAGCTATTGCAAACCTAGACAACTTATTAAAAAGCAGAAACATTACTTTGCTGACAAAAGTCCATATAGTCAAAGATGAGGTTTTTCTTGTAGTTATGTATGGATGTCAGAGTTGGATCATAAAGAAGGCTGAGCACTGAAGAATTGATGCTTTTGAACTGTGGTGTTGGAGAAGACTCTTGAGAGTCTCTTGGGCTGCAAGGAGATCAAACCAGTGAATCCTAATGGAAATCAGTCCTGAACTGGAAGGACTGATGCTGAAGCTGAAGCTCCATTACTTTGGCCACCTGATGTGAAGAGCTGACTTATTAAAAAAGACCCTGAGACTGGGAAAGATTGAAGGCAGGAGAAGGGGATGACAGAGGATGAGATGGTTGGATGGCATCACCGACTCAACAGACATGAATTTGAGTAAGTTCCAGGAGATGGTGAAGGACAGAGAAGCCTGGCATGCTGCAGTCCATGGGGTCACAAAGAGTCAGACACGACTGAGCAACTGAACAACAACCTGCATTCATACAAGCTGGTTTACTAGTCTGAGATGTGATGGATATCACATCTATGATATCCTATGTCACCTGGCTAAATTTTTATGCGTTGACTGGCTCCCCACCAGCACTTACTACCTTACACTGACTTTGTCTATGTAGAGGGACAGAGGCTATGTCACATTCATCTTGGTTCCACAGTTCAAGGCATATACATATCATCCAACTGAACCAACTACAGGTCTCTGCTCATGTTCTCTCTCCTTTGGGAATCTTCTTTTCTCTCTTCTATCCTCTAGTCGTGTTTCCCTCCACCCTGCTGCATTCTGTGACTGCTGACCTACTTTTTTTCTTGTACTCACTGCTTATATATTACCTCTTTTGTGAACCTTCACTTAGCTCTCTCCTACTACTTAACGTCACTTCAGGCAGTTGGAAGGAAGCAGCCAGGCTATTCAGGATCATGGTTCTAGACTCTAGTCCAGGCTCTCAAGACATATTTATGGAATGAGTATTATTAGTTTTTGTTTCTAAGATAATTTAAATTTTATAGAATTCTTTTACTTTAATTATCTATTTTTATAAAGCAAACAAGATTATATCAACTCTGTGCCATCCTATGGATTGTAGCCTGCCAGGCTCCTCCATCAATAGGATTCTCCAGGGAAGCATACTGGAGTGGGTTGCAGTACCTTCCTTGAGAAGATCATCCCCCTCAAGGATAGAACCAGCATCTCTAATGTTTCCTACATTGATAAGTGGGTTCTTTACTACTAGCGCCACCTGGGAAGCCCTAAGGTAGGGCAAGCAATGTTAACTACTTTTTACTACATAAAGAGATTGAGAATCAGACAAAATGGAACCTGGCCAAGATCAGAGTTAGAAAGTCAATGTGGAATTCAAGTTATTATGTTTTACTTAAAGTGAGTTTTTATCACAATTATTATTCCTCTAATGAAATAGTCACCAGAGTCCCTCTCCCATGACTCTAGAAATGCTACACTCCCACCTGGGATCACATCAAACCTTCAATATGATGCTTTCACACCTATCTCCCAGTGTCTGTGACCTCTGCCTTCTCTGTTATCTGGTAGGCCTCCTATGTGACATGTGTGACAGGAGGGATTTGGCATTTGTGGAGTTCCTGGGTAGTAGAAATTTCACATTTACTATGCATTTTTTTATAAAGTCTTTGCTCTAACCATGATCTTTTATTATTTCATGTTGTATATTTTGCAAAATCATCTATAGGGAGTGAAGTTTTGGGTCATCATGTGTATCAACCTGCACATGAGAGAGGCTAGACTGAAATTTTTATCTTCTATCTCTGATTCCATGGTATTTTCATCAGATCACACTGTCTAATTAAGGAAAGGCAAGAGTTACATTCGCTTAGACTTGAGCAGGCCGCATTCTTAATAACATATATTTGAAAAAATTTCTTGCAATCTCTATCTTTAGAAATTTCCTTCTTTTCTTGGAAAATTGGCAACCAACCAACCAACCACAGAAATGAAGAATCATCTTTAATCCAATTGCTCTTCATAAAACCAGGAAAAAAAAATGATTTGTTGATCGGAAAGTGCATTTTTCTCATTCCAGTGCACAGATCTATTCCAAAAGTAACTTTCCTTTTTGCAAGAAGAGTACCTTTGGTAAAAACACTGTGTTTTCAGATAAATCCAGCCTACCATGGGCAAAAGAACAAGGGAGGAACGATGTCCTCCTGGAAATATCTAAGAGGAGAGTGAAAAAGTTGGCTTGAAGCTCAACATTCAGAAAACTAGGATCATGGTATCTGGTCCCATCACTTCATGGCAAATAGATGGGGAAACAGTGGAAACAGTGAGAGACTTTATTTTTATGGGCTCCAAAATCACTGCAGATGGTGACTACAGCCATGAAATTAAAAGACATTTACTCCTTGGAAGGAAGATGACTAACCTAGACAACATGTTAAAAAGCAGAGACATTACTTTGCCAACAAAGGTCCATCTAGTCAAGGCTATGGTTTTCCAGTGGTCATGTATGGATGTGAGAGTTGGACTGTGAAGAAAGCTGAGTGCCAAAGAATTGATGCTTTTGAACTGTGGTGTTGGAGAAGACTCTTGAGAGTCCCTTGAACTGCAAGGAGATCCAACCAGTCCTTCCTAAAGGAAATCAGTTCTGAATGTTCATTGGAAGGACTGATGTTGAAGCTGAAACTCCAATACTTTGGCCACCTGATGAGAAGAACTGACTCGTTTAGAAAGACCCTGATTCTGGGAAAGATTGAAGGTGGGAATAGAAGGGGATGACAGAGGATAATATGGTTAGATGGCATCACTGACTCAATGGACATGAGTTTGGGTATACTCTGGGAGTTGGTGACGGACAGGGAGGCCTGGTGTGCTGCAGTCCATGGGGTCTCAATGAGTTGGACATGACTGAGCAATTGAACTGAACTGAACTGATTATCATTCTTGAATATACCTTCTATTATGGGCAGTGGTTTTTTCTGTGAAGTTGAGGTATTATGGAAAGTGAAATTTGTCTAATGACATAAAAGAGCATAAA
This sequence comes from Ovis aries, assembly GCF_016772045.2. Classification (NCBI taxonomy): domain Eukaryota; kingdom Metazoa; phylum Chordata; class Mammalia; order Artiodactyla; family Bovidae; genus Ovis; species Ovis aries. The sequence continues at coordinate 14,067,951 of NC_056076.1, read as the reverse complement.
GTTCAGGGAAAAGGGCAAGGACATTTCAAAGCTATTCAGCATCAGGAATTTCATGGAAGTTAGTAGGCAGGGTGTGTTAGAAGTAATATTGTGTTCTGTGGCCAAAATAACTCCATATGTGTATTTTTCTAGATTTGGAAGTTTAGTTTGTTTGTCCACCTTATTACAAAGAGCCAAACATTAAACATGGATTAAATAAATGATCACTTTCTTGGAGAAGCTTGAGAAATGAAAGAAATCTTAGTGATAGAACCATTGAATTAAAAGGCTGCAAAGAAGAAACCACTGGTCATGACCTTTTAGTTAGACATGAAATAAATTTAGCAGCATTAAAAAATTAGAATAAAATTGAATCAAAATAGTCTAATTCTCTTCACATAATAAGATTAGATATTGCTTCATGAAAAAATAATTTTACTCATACATACATACACATGTGCTTTATTTATTTATTTATACATTTCTTACAATGGGTCACATCAAAATATTTAGAAATCAAATATCCTGGACCTAAGTTCCAGGAAAATAGGGAAGAATCTCTTTCTCTTTCTCATCAGTGAATATACTATATCTAGCACAGTGCCTGACTCAAATAAGATATTCAGTAAATGTATGTTGACTGATATAGACCACACTTGTTATCATATTACTGTAGCCTGGAAATGTGAAATATCTTGTCAAAAGTCACAAAACTTGTTAGTGAAAAAAACCAGAAGTTCTTGGTACTTGGAATCAGAAGTTCTTGGAATCACATTTTACAATGCCTTCTACTCCACCCTTAAAATTTTTTTTTTTTATAGAATTGTCATTGTACTGGTGACTTAAACTGCATTGCTTTATAACGTGGGTCTCTTTTCTAGGAATTTAACCTTTTCCTGATCCTCTCAGTCCTTCAACTTTCTGCCTATTATACCTGTTCCCCTTTGCCTTGGAATAATTGGCCCGAGTGTAGCCTGTGTCCTCAGGCCATTGCCCATCATTTCATCATGCATCTTGCCTAGACTTTTGGTCATAGTCTCCTTCACTTTGGCCCCTCCCTGCCATGTTGTCTCAGATCTCAAGCCCATAGCCTAGACATGGTCATCGTTAAGTCATACTGTTTTTCTATTAATTTTACTTAGTTGCAATGATATGAGTTGAATTCTGCTTTCTTCTACCAATATTTTAAAAGATAAAGTGTTTAATGATGATGAAATGCCTGTTGAGAGAGGACTCAGAGTGGCTTTGCAGGAGATACAAACCTGAGTAATCTACATATTACCTGGATGTTGAGTTGTAGAAATCATTACTTTCTAAGAGCAAAGAAGATGCATCTTTTATGTCAAGTTATAGGAAAATAATGGCCAGTGTGTGTCAGAACAGCTTGCAGTGAAAACTAACAATCTTTTTCCTATCTCAGTGATGGCATGATTCATTCTGGAATCCCTCACTATTTCCTCTCCAGTGCTAAGCAGCTGACTGCTGTTAAGGGGAGGACTGGATTCCTATCAGAAGGCATGATGGAGTAATGACTTGTTCTGATGGAGTAATGCACTGTCTGTCGTGTATTTGGGTCTTATTTTAGAGAGTGATGACTCATTTTTATTTTGATAAATAAGTCCAGGGCTAGGAGAGATAGAGTAACTTACACTTCTTAAAGAACAAAGGATTTTTATTTAGGGATGAAAGCTGTGTTTGGTAAGATGACATATTATACTTTTTAAAAAAGGCTTCGGATTACAAGTATGGAGATTTGAATTTGAGACCAGTCACTTCCCATGTTTGAACTTAAATTCCCACACATTCAAAATGAAAATTTGAAAAAGATCAGTGGTTCTTTTATTACATTTATTTTAATTGGAGGCTAATTACTTTACAATACTGTATTGGTTTTGCCATACATTGACATGAATCTGCCATGGGTGTACATGTGTTCCCCATCCTGAACCCCCCTCCCACCTACCTTCCTATCCCATCCCTCTGGGTCATCCCAGTGCACCAGCCCTGAGCACCCTGTTTCATGCATCAAACCTGAACTGGTGATTTGTTTCACAAATGATAATATACAAGTTTCAGTGCCATTCTCCCAAATGATCCCCCCCGCACCGACCCTCTCCCACAGAATCCAAAATACTGATCTATGCATCTGTGTCTCTTTTGCTGTCTTGCATAAAGGGTTATCATTACCATCTTTCTAAATTCCATATATATGCATTAGTATACTGTATTGGTATTTTTCTTTCTGGCTTACTTCACTCTGTATAATAGGCTCCAGGTTCATCCACCTCATTAGAACTGATTCAAATGTATTCTTTTTAAGGGCTGAAGGAATGATGCAAAAGCTGAAACTCCAGTACTTTGGCCACCTCATGAGAAGAGTTGACTCATTGGAAAAGACTCTGATGCTGGGAGGGATTGGGGGCAGGAGGAGAAGGGGTCGACCGAGGATGAGATGGCTGGATGGCATCACGGACTCGATGAACATGAGTCTGAGTGAACTCCGGGAGTTGGTGATGGACAGGGAGGCCTGGCGTGCTGTGATTCATGGGGTCGCAAAGAGTCAGACATGACTGAGCCACTGAACTGAACTGAACTGAATATTCCATTGATATATACCACAGCTTTCTTATCCATTCATCTGCTGATGGACATCTAGGTTGCTTCCATGTCCTGGCTATTATAAACAGTGCTGCGATGAACATTGGGGTACACATGTCTCTTTCAATTCTGGTTTCCTCAGTGTGTATGCCCAGCAGTGGGGTTGCTGGGTCATATGTCAATTCTATTTCCAGTTTTTTAAAAAATCTCCACACTGTTCTTCATAGTGGCTGTATTAGTTTGCATTCCCACCAACAGTGTACAAGGGTTCCCTTTTCTCCACACCATATCCAGCATTTCTTGCTTGTAGACTTTTGGATCGCAGCCATTCTGACTGGCATGAAATGGTACCTCATTGTGGTTTTGATTTGCATTTCTCCGATAACGCTCAATATTCAGAAAACAAAGATTATGGCATCTGGTCCCATCACTTTGGGAAATAGATGGGGAAACAGTGGAAACAGTGTCAGACTTTACTTTTTGGGCTCCAAAATCACTGCAGATGATGACTGCAGCCATGAAATTAAAAGACGCTTACTCCTTGGAAGAAAAGTTATGACCAACCTAGATAGCATATTCAAAAGCAGAATCATTACTTTGCCAACAAATGTCCATCTAGTCAAGGCTATGGTTTTTCCAGTGGTCATGTATGGATGTGAAAGTTGGACTGTGAAGAAAGCTGAGCGCCAAAGAATTGATGCTTTTGAACTGTGGTGTTGGAGAAGACTCTTGAGAGTCCCTTGGACTGCCAGGAGATCCAACCAGTACATTCTAAAGGAGATAAGCCTTGGCTGTTCTTTGGAAGGAATGATGCTAAAGCTGAAACTCCAGTACTTTGGCCAACTCATGTGAAGAGTTGACTCATTGGAAAAGACTCTGATGCTGGGAGAGATTGAGGGCAGGAGGAGAAGGGGATGACTGAGGATGAGATTGCTGGATGGCATCACTGACTCAATGGACGTGAGTCTGAGTGAACTCCGGGAGTTGGTGATGGACAGGGAGGCCTGGTGTGCTGCAATTTGTGGGGTTGCAAAGAGTCGGACAGGACTGAGCGACTGAACTGAACTGAACTGAACTGAATGCTTTGTCATGTGCTTCTTATTTGTTTTTTGGTTATTGTGTAACAATTCTGTTTTTTGAGGAGAACTTTATCAGGATCAAGAAATGCAGTGTTTCTGATGGTGAGTAAATAGAATTCTTTCACTACTTAGCTTCAAGATATCCACCCTGTAATGCCATTGCTTTTCTTGGTAATAATCCATTTGGCATTCATTATTTCTTATTTTGGGGGGGGCATTATTTAATTCCCCAATACTTTGGCCTCCTGGTGTGAAGAACTGACTCATTTGTAAAGATCCTGATGTTGGGAAAGATTGAAGGCAGGAGGAGAAGGGGTCGACAGAGGATGAGATGGTTGGATGCCATCACTGACTCGATGGACATGAGTTTGAGTAAACTCTGAGAGTTGGTGATGGACAGGGAGGCCTGGCGTGCTCCCGTCCATGGGGTCGCAAAGAGTCATACACGACTGAGCAACTGAACTGAACTGAACTGAACTGAATTATTCAAGATCCTATTATTATTAACATGCTAGTATTCTTGAGAGGGGTTGCTTTTAACTTTGGTCATCTTTTATAAGCTCTTCCGTGAGCTACTTACCTGCTCTGATTTCCAACTGGCAGCTTGCTGAGAGGAAGACAAGAAAGATATGGTTCACTTTCAGTGAATTTGGGGGTGAGGAGCAGAGATATCTGGACCACACAGGGTGCTGTCTCCACATACTGGCTTTGAGGGCTACAAGAGTCAGGAGTGTGAGCTGCTGGGGCTGATTGAGTGGCACTATGACTTGAGGGAAAAGGGAGAGGGAAGAAGTTGTGGAAACAGAGATATTTTGCTTTGTGATTCTGCCAAGGACCTGGCTTAGACTATGCTTTTGCAAGAAAATCTGCAAGAGGTATAGTGACATCCTGAGCAGAACAGATGGTCGCAACCTCCCCTGCTTCTCTCTAACCAGAAGGAAGCTAATGTCCAGCCCCTGGTGAGGCCCACTTGATTCACCAGTCAGAGCATGATAATCTGAGGATCTGTGCCAACACTCCTGCCCAGCCAAGCTGTAAGACCAACTGTTCCTTATTTTCTAAGCATTGAGCTGCTTATGGACTTTGCTCCTTTGTGTCCGATCTCTTTTCTATGAATTTGCTGGATCTCCAAGCCTGAAGTCAAGCCAGAACTGGCTACTATCTATTCTCCAAACCACACATTTAATAACGATAAGAACCATACCACAGTTATAGCTGCACTTCTTATTTTTAATAGATGTCTATGTATTCCACTTTATTTGATACTAGAAAAGAAACTCTACACTGGATTTGGGCAGACACTGTCACCTGTTAGGCAGATGAGGCTTGAGGTCCAGATAAGTTAATATAAAGCCAGTTTCAGAGTCCACCTTCAGCATATTTTTAGTTTAGGAATACCAATGTGTTACCTCTTGGGAAGAAAATGCACATTTCTCCTTCCTATTTGACAAAATTAAACTCTCTAGGACTTTTATTTTCGGTTCTTTGTTCTCATGTAGCCAAATGAAGAAAAAAGGAGATATTTCCCCCTTTAATCCTCTTGAGTTCATATGGCTAGACTAATAAAATTAACACAAGGCAGATTAACAGGAGAAAAAGAAAAAAATATTTCTTGCACACAATGCTTTCCTAGAAATTAGACCCAAGAAGTGGCCATCTATGTAGCTTCCATATTCTGGCTATTGTAAATAGGGCTGCAATGAGCATTGGAGTACATACATCTTTTTGAATTATGGTTTTCTCAGGGTATATGTCCAGTAGTGGGTTATTTGGTAGTTTTATTCCTAGTTTTTTAAGGAATTTCGATGTTGTTCTCCATAGTTGCTGTATGTGTTGACAGATGAATGGATAAAGAAGATATGGTACATATAAACAATGGAATGTTACTCAGCCATAAAAGGAACAAATCTGAGTCGGTTGAACTGAGGTGGATGAAGCTAGAGCCTGATACACAGAATGAAGTAAGTCAGAAAGAGAAAAACAAATATCATATATTAATGCATATATATGGAATGTAGAAAAATGGTACTGATGAACCTGTTTGTAGGACAGGAATAGAGATACAGACATAGAGAACAGACTGTGGACACAGTGTGGGAAGGAGAGGGTCGGAAGAATTGAGATAGCCGCTTTGACACACATACACTTGTTCAGTCACTAAGCTGAGTCCAACTCTTTGTGACTTCAGGGACTGTAGAACACCAGACTCCTCTGTTCTCCATTATATCTCAGAGTTTGCTCAAATTCATATTCATTGAGTCAGTGGTGCTATTTAACCATGTCATTCTGTGCCACCCCATTCTCCTTTTGCCTTCAAGTTTTCCCAGAATCAGGGTCTTTTCCAATGAGTCAGTTTTTTGCATCAACTGGGCAAGGTATAGGAGCTTTGGCTTTAGCATCAGTCCTTTCAATAAATATTTAGGGTTGATTTCCTTTAAGAGGGACTGATTTGATCTCCTTGCTGTCCAAAGGACTTTCAAGAGTCTTCTCCAGCACTACTAACAAAGGAATGAATTCCTCTGTGCTCAGTCTTCTTTATGGTACAAATCTCACATCCATTCATGACTACTGGAAAAAACATAACTTTGACTATATGCACCTTGGTTAGCAAAGTGAGGTCTCTGCTTTTCACTATGCTTTCTAGGTTTTTCATAGCTTTCCTTCCAAGGAGCAAATGTCTTTTAATTTCATGGTTGCAATCATCATCTGCACTGGTTTTGGAGCCTAAGAAAATAAGATCAGTCCTTGCTTTCACTTTTCCCCCATCTACTTGCCTTGAAGTGATGGCACTAGATGCCATGATCTCAGTTTCTTGAATGTTGAGTTTCAAGCCAGCTTTTTCTTTCTCCTCTTTCACCCTCATCAAGAGGCTCTTTACTGCCTCTTCACTTGCTGCTGTTAGAGTGGCATCATCTACATATCTGAAGTTGTTGAGATTTTTTCTGACAATCTTGATTCCAATCTTGTGATTCATCCAACCCGATATTTCACATAATGTACTCTGCAAAGAAGTTAAATAAACAGGGTGACAGTATATAGTCTTCTTGTACTCCTTTCTCAATTTTGAGCCAGTTGTTCCAAGTCAAGTTGACATATATATACTACCATATGTAAAATAGATAACTAGTGGGAAGCTGCTGTATAATACAGGGAGCCCAATCCAGCCTTCTGTGATGACCTAGAGGAGTGGGACAGGGGAGGGTAGTGGGAGGGAGACCCAAGAGAGACGAGACACATGTATATTTATGGCTGATCCATGTCGTTGTATGGCAGAAACCAACACAATATTGTGAAATTATCTTTTATTTTTAAAAGAAAGAGTCCAACATTGGCAGCTTTTATACTTTTTGGACAAATAAATATTAAATTTATGAGGGAGTCACAGGAAAAAGAAACAGATTTGAGGTATTCAATCAGTGAAACGTCTAAACAGAGTTTGGGCATGAGATCAGTTCAGTTCAGTCGTTCAGTCCTGCTGACTCTTTATGGCCCCATGGACTGCAGCACGCCAGAACTCCCTGTCCATCATCAACCCCTGGCGTTTACTCAAACTCATGCCCATTGAGTCGGTGATGCCATCCAACCGTCTCATCCTCTGTTGTCCCCTTTTCTTCCTGCCTTCAATCTTTCCCAGCATCAGAGTTTTCTCATATGAGTAAGTTCTTTCCATCGGGTGGCCAAAGTATTGGAGTTTCAGGTTCAACATCAGTCCTTCCAATGAACATTCAGAACTGATTTCCTTTAGGATGGATTGGTTGGATCTCTTGCAGTCCAAGGGACTCTAAAGAGTCTTCTCCAACACCACAGCTCAAAAGCATCAATCCTTTGGTGCTCAGCTTTCTTTATAGTTCAACTCTCACATCCATACATGACCACTGGAAAAACCATAGCCTTTTCTAGATGCACCTTTGTTGGCAAAGTAATGTCTCTGTTTTTCACATGCTGTCTAGGTTGGTCATAAGTTTTCTTCCAAGGAGTAAATGTCTTTTAATTTCATGGCTGATATCACCATCTGCAGTGATTCTGGAGCCCAGAAAAATAAAGTCAGCCACTGTTTCCACTGGTTCCCCTTCCCCATCTATTTGCCATGAAATGATGGGACTGGATGACATGATCTTAGATTTCTGAATGTTGAGCTTTAAGCCGACTTTTTCACTCTCCTCTTTCACTTTCATCAAGAGGCTCTTTAGTTCTTCTTCACTTTCTGTTATAAGGGTGGTGTCATCTGCATATCTGAGGTTATTGATATTTCTCCTGGCAGTCTTGATTCCAGCTTGTGCTGATGCACTATGGATGGAGGTTTGTGACAGTGTACAGGAGACAGGGAGCAAGATCATCCCCAAGATGCAAAAAAATGGTTGTCTGAGGAGGCCTTACAAATAGCTGTGAAAAGAAGAGAAGCCAAGAGCAAAGGAGAAAAGGAAAGATATACCCATTTGAATACCCAAAGAATAGCAAGGAGAGATAAGAAAGCCTTCCTCAGTGATCAATGCAAAGAAATAGAGGAAAACAATAGAATGGGAAAGACTAGAGATCTCTTCAAGAAAATTAGAGATACCAAGGAACATTTCATGCAAAGATGGGCTCAATAAAGGACAGAAATGGTATGGACCTAACAGAAGCAGAAGATGTTAAGAAGAGGTGGCAAGAATACACAGAAGAACTGTACAAAAAAGATCTTCATGACTCAGATGATCATGATGGTGTGACCACTCACCTAGAGCCAGACATCCTGGAATGTGAAGCCAAGTGGGCCTTAGGAAGCATCACTATGAACAAAGCTAGTGCAGGTGATGGATTCCAGTTGAGCTGTTTCAAATCCTAAAAGATGATGCTATGAAAGTGTTGCACTCAATATGCCAGCAAATTTGGAAAACAGCAGTGGCCACAGGACTGGAAAAGGTCAGTTTTCATTCCAATCCCTAAGAAAGACAATGCCAAAGAATGCTCAAACTACTGCACAACTGCACTCATCTCACATGCTAGCAGAGTAATGCTCAAAATTCTCCAAACCAGTCTTCAACAATATGTGAACTAAGAAATTCCAGATGTTCAAGCTAGATTTAGAAAAGGCAGAGGAACCAGAGATCAAATTGCCAACATCTACTGGATCATTGAAAAAGCAAGAGAGTTACAGAAAAACATCTGTTTCTGCTATATTGGCTATACCAAAGCTTTTGACTGTGTGGATCACAATAAACGGTGGAAAATTCTGAAAGAGATGGGAATACCAGACCACCTGACCTGCCTCTTGAGAAATCTGTATGCAGGTCAGGAAGCAACAGTTAGAACTGGACATGGAACAACAAACTGGTTCCAAATCAGGAAAAGAGTACATCAAGGCTGTATATTGTCACCCTGCTTATTTAAGTTATATGCAGAATATATCACGAGAAACATTGGGCATGAGATGGTAAATCTAAAAAGTATTGTGTTTTGTTCATACAGGTGTCTCAACTTGAATTCCCTATTCTGATATATAAAGGTTTCTTTTTAAATCCAGATTCAAGAAATATAGCTTTCACAGTGGAGATTTATTTTTTGCTTTCAGGGAGACAGAGAGGAGGGTCAGAGTGTCTCTCTTGAGTTGGCTGTTTCTTAAATAAATTTAATGCAAAATAATCGATATGTCATTGAGGCATATTATGTGGTGGCCCATCCTCAGCCCCAATAAGGGTATTGGCATATTGGGGTCCAAGACCATCCACTTGTTAGGGCAAAGATAGGAAATTTCAGGAGCAGATGGTCATATTTGTGATGTACAAACAAAAAAGCAGGAGAAACAAAAAAGCAGGAATGAGAGAACTTAAATTTGATTCTGATTTTTCAGTTAATTAGCTCATATTTGTGATGTACAAACAAAAAAGCAGGAGAAACAAAAAAGCAGGAATGAGAGAACTTAAATTTGATTCTGATTTTTCAGTTAATTAGCTCTGTGATATTTGTTACACTCAACCTCTCTCTGAGCTTTGCTGTTGTCTTAAGCAGGAATTTATATTCCATAGAGTTGTATTGGATGAAACTTGTAAAATAAAACTGTATTTTTAATTATGAAGCCAATTTAGCAGAAATGTTTTTTGCCTTGTTTTAAATTATTTTCACATGGAAGGACCAAATAAATACCTGTTGGAAGAAAGAATGAAGAAATGAATGAATGACTTGGCTCTTTTGAATATTCTTAATCTTGATAAGCCTTGAAGTCTGTTAGTTTCTCCAATCCCTCCTTCTTCCCAATGCCCCAGTGGTTGTGGGTAGATTGTCTTTTCTCCTTTCCCTTTAACTGGAAGTCAGTCTGTTAGTCATGTCAATCCCAAAAGTGTGTATATAGTCACCAAACAATATTCATGATATTGATCACAGTCTCTCCTATGCCCTAAAATACTGACAGAATACTTTCTGAACCAATTGGCCTCACCTCCCACTCGGGTTCTTCCCTTTATTGAGCAGTGGCTAAGAAGTTGTCACCAAGTTTTCCCAGTAATAAAACTCCTAGACTCTTCAGGGGAATAGACTTATTGAGTCAAAGAACATTAGAGCTAAAAGGGTACTGAGAGACAACCTTAACCACAGATTTTATTTTACAGATGCAACTGCTGAGGTTCACACACACACACACACACAAAGGCTGCATTGGGCCCATCTGGCTAGTTAATATGCAAGAACCACTAAATCCAAGATTTGGACTTCCCAGGGCTGTGATCTTTCCAATTTATAATTCTGAAAGGAGGTTACAGAAATCGAAAGCCACATCTGCACTTGAGACTGTCCTTAGTTGGAAGAGTGAATTTCAAAGGTCTGTCTCTGTAGTCCTCACCTCCCTATTTTGAAGACCTCTCTTTACAAACTACTTCAGCCTATGCATGCCTTACAGTGCTGTATCCCGCTGAAATGAACTGTTTTAGGGACTATTATTTTTCTGATTTATGCATTAGAGGGCTCAAGATTTAGTCCCCACCTTCTTGTTGTTTGTTTACTTTTTAAGTTTTATTTCGTTAGAGAGTAAATTCAGTTGTTGACAACCCTGAGAACTTATTGGGGAAAATCCTAAGGGTTGATTCCAACTTTGTTGAGTAATTTGGAAAGTAAGGGGATTGCATCACATCTGAGCAACCTGGAGCAGGCTGGAAAACATCTCAGTGGTCATTCTCTTTTTGGAGGGTGTCTTTTTAAAAAAAATTGAGGTATAATTGGCATACAACATTATGTTAGTTTCCAGCGTACAACGTAATGGTTCAACATTTGTATACATTGCAAAATGATTAGCACAACAGATCTAGCATATATCCACCTCCATATGCAGCCACAGGATTTTTTTCTTGTGATGAGAATTTTTAACATCTACTCTTAACTTTCAAATATGTAATACAGTATTATTAACTATAACCACCATCCTGTACGATGTGTCCCCATGACGTTTATTTTGTAACTGCAAGTTTGCATCTTTTGACTCCCTTCATCCATCTGGCCCACTCTCTACTCCTGTCAGTGGCAACTAACAATCTGTTGTTTGTATCTATGAGCTTTGCTTCTTTATTTTGGATTCCACATATATGTGAGATCATATCGACAAATGTCTTTCTCTGACAGATTTTTTTCACTCAGCATATTCCCTCAAGGTCCATCCATGTTGTCACAAATGACAATTTCCACATTTATATGGCTTAATAATATTCCGTTATATATATCTAAATCTATCTATACCAAATTTTCTTTATACACTCATCTGTTAATAGACACTTAAGTTGTTTCTATATCATAGTTATTGTAAATAATGCTGCAATGAACATGATTATGCATATATCTTTTCAAGTTGGTGTTTTTGCTTTACTGAAATAAATGCCCAGAAGGGGAACTGCTTGGTCATATAATAGTTCTATTTTTAATTTTTTGAGGAACGTTCATAATGTTTTCCATAATGGTTGCATTCTTATCAACAGTGCACAAGAGTTCATTTTTTTCCACATCCTCACCAGCACTTGTTTCTTTTCTTTTTGATAAAATCCATTATAATAGGTATGAAGTGACGTCTCTGTGTAGTTTTGGTTTACATTTCCCTGATGATTAATGATGTTGAACCTCCTCTCAGGTACCAGTTGATTATCTGTGTATCTTCTTTGGAAAAATTATTTATTTATTCAGATCCTCTGCTTATTTTTTAATCAGATATTTTTACTATTGAGTTGTGTGAATTCTCTATGTATTTTGGATATTATCCACTTACCAGATATATGATTTGCAAATGTTTTGTCCTATTCTGCTGGTTGTCTTTTTGTTTCATTGGTGGGTTCCTTTGTTGTGCAAAGCTTTATAGTTTTATGTCATCCTCCTTGTCTATTTTTGCTTTTGTTTTCTTTCTTTTTAGTGTCAAATCCAAAACACAATAGCAAAGGCTAGTGTCAAGGAGTTTATCAGTGGTCATATTTCTAGTTTCCAAGGTTTTGAGTATGTAAGTTAGCCCAAGGAATATCTTAAATTATTCTTTAGAGGGTTTAGGCCTCTAATATCAGTTATACTTACAAAAAGTTTCTGAAAGTACAGATGTCAAGTAGACTGTCCCCCCAGAGTGACCAGGTGTTGTTGAAAAGTCAAAGACAGTCTCTATCTCTTTGTGCTCAGGGTGACTTTAGCTGGCACCTTCAACTGTTGATGAAGTACGTTTGATTTCTCCATTGCAATACAGTTCCTAGCTTGTTTCAATAAATAAATTGCAGTAAGAGGAACCTTTGAAGATAATGTGTTCACTTTGGAAATGGGGTGATTTCAGGAGCCCTAAGGAAGACTCTAAATCATAACTAGATACTGTCTTAGTCATGGAAAAGGATAATTTTGCTAGAAGTCCTTATTTTACAGAGTATAATAGAAATGACAGTATACTTTCATATTTATGATCTCTTTTAAACATTCTTTTTTAAAAATTTTTAAGCAGGGTGCAAAAAAAGGAGGGGCAGTGGTTTCAGTGCTCTTTCTGTTACATCATGCTTGGATCTCCTAACTTGTACTATAGGCTCAATTCCTGCAAAGTTATATTATATACTCATAGTATGAGACAGTAAAATAGATAAAAAGATCAAACCTTGGGTTTTAATATCATGGAGTGGCACATAGCTAGCTGCTAAGTTTTCCGCTTTTAACTGTTTGTGTCCATTTTGATTATTCCATTTCTCATGCCATATTGATTGGTATTTGTATATCACCTGGTTATGACTCCACCACTAGGTTATATTGTCTTTGTTGTTGTTTAATTTTTAAAAGAGCTTCTCTGGTAGCTCAGCTGATAAAGAATCTGCCTGCAATGCAGGAAACCCTGGTTTGATTCCTGGGACAGAAAGATCCCCTGGAGAAGGGATAGGCTACCAACTCCAGTATTCTTGGGCTTCCTTGATGGCTCAGATGGTAAAGAATCTGCCTGCAATGCGGGATATCTGGGTTCAATCCCTGAGTTGAGAAGATCCTCTGGAAGAGGGCATAGAGACTCACTCTAGCATTCTTGCTTGGGGTGTCCCATGAACAGAGGAGCCTCGCGGGCTACAGTCCATGAGGTTGCAAAGACTTGGCTGCAACTGAGCAACTAAGAACAGCACAATTAAAAAAAAAATTATTGTGGTAAATTACAGATAACCTTACCATCTTAACTGTTTTAAAGTATAGAGTTTGTTAACATTAAGTACATTCACATGTTGGACAACCAATCTCCAGAACTCTTCATTTTGCAAAACTGAAACTCTGTACCCATTAACCAATAATTGCCCATTCTTCCTTCCCCCACAGCTCCTGGAAACCACCTTCTACTTTCTATTCCTATGAATTTACTCTGAGTTACTCTATGTAGCTCTTATAAGTGGAACCATGTAGTATTTGCCTTGTTGTGATTGGCTTATTTCACTTAGCATAATGCCCTCACAATTATTCATGTTGTAACATGTGTCAGAATTTTTTTTCTTTTAAAGGGAATTCCCTGGTGGTTCAGTGATTAGGACTCCATGCTTCTACTCCAGAGGGCACCGGCAGGGGGCATGGGTTCAATCCCTCGGCAGGATAACATCCTGCATGCTGCATGGCCAAAGAAAATAATTTCTTTTAAAGGTTGGATAGTGTTTCAGTGTATGTATATACCACATTTTGCTTATCCATTCATCCATTAATAGGCTCTTGGGGCTGTTTCTATCATTTGGCTATTGTATAAAATGTACATAAAGTTAAAAAGTCAATGTACTTCTAAAGGGTTTATCTCTCATCCTTATCTCTTTGCCCTCCAATCATGATCCCCAAAGGCAGCTTTTTTCAACTCTTTCAGTTGTTCTTCTGGCCCATATATACATAATCCTAAATAATATGCTAATACTGTTATCTCTTGACTTACCTGTTTCAGTCATTACTATTTTGTAACTATAGCAAAGGTTTAGCATTCTTCAACAACTCTCTTCTGCTCCTCCTGTTCTCCCAATATGTAATAGTTATGAAACTATATTTAGTTAATTCATTACCACTAAGTGCCATTTACTTTTGAGCTATATATTATGACTAAGTTATGTTTCCTTTCTTCTTTTTCCAGATTAAATAATTGCCTCAATTAAAAGTTTGGCCTAATTTTTATAGGTTTTCTATACATCTATTACTAATTCTTCATATACTTCTATGGCTTCTCAGTACAAGCTTCAGTAAAGTCAGATATGTCAGACAGCTCATAATTTCCCTATTTTCCTGGACATGCTCCTTTTGGAACCCTCCATTATCACACTCTTCCAATCTAGATGCATTGTTTTCTAACAAGCTCCATTGTCTTTGAACGGAACTAACTACTTCGCTTTGATGGCCAGAACAACCTCAGCTCTCTGCTGACCCAGGTCTGATTTATTTATCTTTTGAATGCTTTTCCAAGAGTACTCTGGGGCTTAACCCTCTCTTTAGGCATGGAGATGAAAGATCAGATGGATGGTGTGGAAGGAATACTGAAAAGACTTCAGTTTTCTCATCTCTAAAATTGTAATCGCAAAGTATATTGCACAGAATATTTCTAAAAATTGATTGACATAGATTTATGAAGCACTTATAAATGGGAGATATGAAAGGTGATGTTACTTTTATGCAAGAAAGAACAGAACAGTTCATGCGTGTGGCATCCTACCATACATATTGGCAGGTACACGGTCTATAAGCTTCTCTTGTGTAGGAACTGGGTGGGTGCTAGTCAATGTTACATTTTTGTCCTCTGCATTCCAGAAAAACATCTATTTCTGCTTTATGGACTATGCCAAAGCCTTTGACTGTGTGGATCACAATAAACTGTGGAAAATTCTGACAGAGATGCGAATACCAGACCACCTGACCTGCCTCTTGAGAAATCTGTATGCAGGTCAGAAAGCAACAGTTAGAACTGGACATGGAACAACAGACTGGTTCCAAATAGGAAAAGGAGATGTCAAGGCTGTATATTGTCACCCTGCTTATTTAACTTCTATGCAGAGTATATCATGAGAAACGCTGGACTGGAAGAAACACAAGCTGGAATCAAGATTGCTGGGAGAAATATCAATAACCTCAGATATGCAGATGACACCACCCTTATGGCAGGAAGTGAAGAGGAACTCAAAAGCCTCTTGATGAAAGTAAAAGAGGAGAGTGAAAAAGTTGGCTTAAAGCTCAACATCCAGAAAACGAAGATCATGGCATTCGGTCCCATCACTTCAGGGGAAATAGATAGGGAAACAGTGTCAGACTTTAATTTTTTGGGCTCCAAAATCACTGCAGATGGTGATTGCAGCCATGAAATTAAAAGACGCTTACTCCTTGGAAGAAAAGTTATGACCAAAATAGATAGCATATTCAAAAGCAGAGACATTACTTTGCCAACTAAGGTCCGTCTAGTCAAGGCTATGGTTTTTCCAGTGGTCATGTATGGATGTGAGAGTTGGACTGTGAAGAAGGCAGAGCACTAAGAATTGAAAGTTTTGATCTGTGGTGTTGGAGAAGACTCTTGAGAGTCCCTTGGACTGCAAGGAGATCCAACCAGTCCATTCTGAAGGAGATCAACTTTGGGATTTCTTTGGAAGGAATGATGCTAAAGCTGAAACTCCAGTACTTTGGCCACCTCATGCAAAGAAGTGACTCATTGGAAAGGACTTTGATGCTGGGAGGGATTGGGAGCAGGAGGAGAATGGGACGACAGAGGATGAGATGGCTGGATGGCATCACTGACTCGTTGGACATGAGTCTGAGTGAACTCTGGGAGTTGGTTGATAGACAGGGAGGCCTGGCTTGCTGTGATTCATGGGGTTGCAAAGAGTTGGACACAACTGAGCGACTGAACTGAACTGGTCATGTATGACACATGATGTATGTTTGAAGCAAATAAACTATTAATAGTTTAGTAAGAAAATAAGAACTTCTGGATGTACAAGTTGGGTTTTGAAGAGGCAGAGGAACCAGAGATCAAATTGCCAATATTCGTTGGATCATGGAGAAAGCAAGGGAGTTCCACAAAAACATCAACTTCTGTTTCACTGACTACACTAAAGCCTTTGGTGTGTATCACAATAAACTGTGGAAAATTCTTAAAGAGATTGGACTACCAGACCACTTCACCTATCTCTTGAGAAACCTGTATGCAGGTCAAGAAGCAATAATTAGAACTGGACATAGAACAACTGACTGGTTCAAAATTGAGATAGGAGTACGGCAGGGTTGTGTATTGTCACACTGCTTATTTAACTTCATGCAAAATGCTGGACTGGATGAATCACAGGCTGGAAACAAGGTTTCTCAGAGAAATAACAACAAACTCAAATATGCAGATGAACCACTTAATGGTAGGAAGCAAGTAGGAACTAAAGAGCCTCTTTGGGGGAAAGAGGGGAGTGAAAAAGCTGACTTGAAACTCAGCATTCAAAAAATCAGATCATGGCATCCAGTCCCATTCAGTTCAGTTCAGTCACTCAGTCGTGTCCGACTCTTTGCGACCCCATGAATTGCAGCACTCCAGGACTCCCTGTCCATCACCAACTCCAGGAGTTCACCCAGACTCACGTCTATCCAGTCAGTGATGCCATCCAGCCATCTCATCCTCTGTCGTCCCTTTCTCCTCCTGCCCCCAATCCCTCCCAGCATCAGAGTCTTTTCCAATGAGTCAACTCTTCGCATGAGGTGGCCAAAGTACTGGAGTTTCAGCTTTAGCATCATTCCTTCCAAAGAAATCCCAGGGCGGATCTTCTTCAGAATGGACTGGTTGGATCTCCTGGCAGTCCAAGGGACTCTCAAGAGTCTTCTCCAACACCACAGTTCAAAACCATCAATTCTTCAGCGCTCTGCCTTCTTCACAGTCCAACTCTCACATCCATACATGACCACTGGAAAAACCATAGCCTTGACTAGACGGACCTTAGTTGGCAAAGTAATGTCTCTGCTTTTGAATATGCTATCTATTTTGGTCATAACTTTTCTTCCAAGGAATAAGAGTCTTTTAATTTCATGGCTGCAATCACCATCTGCAGTGATTTTGGAGCCCAGAAAAATAAAGTCTGACACTGTTTCCACTGTTTCCCTGTCTATTTCCCCTGAAGTGATGGGACCGGATGCTATGATCTTTGTTTTCTGAATGTTCAGTTTTAAGCCAACTTTTCACTGTCCACTTTCACTTTCATCAAGAGGCCTTTTAGTTCCTCTTCACTTTCACCATAAGGGTGGTGTCATCTGCATATCTGAGGTTATTGATATTTCTCCCAGCAATCTTGATTCCAGCTTGTTTCTTTCAGTCCAGCATTTCTTATGATGTACTCTGCATATAAGTTAAATAAACAGGGTGACAATATGCAGCCTTGACATCTCCTTTTCCTATTTGGAACCAGTCTGTTGTTCCATGTCTGGTTCTAACTGTTGCTTCCTGACCTGCATACAGATTTCTCAAGAGGCAGGTCAGGTGGTCTGGTATTCGCATCTCTGTCAGAATTTTCCACAGTTTATTGTGATCCACACAGTCAAAGGCTTTGGCATAGTCCATAAAGCAGAAATAGATGTTTTCTGGAACTCTCTTGCTTTTTCCATGATCCAGCAGATGTTGGCAATTTGATCCTCTGCCTTTTCTAAAACCAGCTTGAACATCTGGAAGTTCATGGTTCACGTATTGCTGAAACCTGGCTTGGAGAATTTTGAGCATTACTTTACTAGCGTGTGAGATGAGTGCAATTGTGCAGTAGTTTGAGCATTCTTTGGCATTGCATTCCTTTGGGATTGGAATGAAAACTGACCTTTTCCACTCCTGTGGCCACTGCTGAGTTTTCCAAATTTGTTGCCATATTGAGTGCAGCACTTTCCCAGCATCATCTTTCAGCTCTACTGGAATTCCATCCCCTCCACTAGCTTTGTTCGTAGTGATGCTTTCTAAGGCCTACTTGACTTCGCATTCCAGTATGTCTGGCTCTAGATGAGTGATCACATCATTGTGATTATCTGGGTCATGAAGATCTGTTTTATACAGTTCTCTGTGTATTCTTGCCACCTCTTCTTAATATCTTCCGCCTCTGCTAAGTCCATGCTATTTCTGTCCTTTATCGAGCCCATCTTTGCATGAAATATTCCCTTGGCATCTCTAATTTTCTTGAAGAGATCTCTAGTCTTTCCCATTCTGGTCTTTCCCTCTATTTCTTTGCACTGATCATTGAAGAAGGGTTTCTTATCTCTTCTTGCTGTTCTTTGGAACTCTGCATTCGGATGCATATATGTTTCCTTTTCTCCTTTGTTTTTCACCTCTCTTCTTTTCACAGCTATTTGTAAGGCACCCCAGACAGCCATTTTGCTTTTTTGCATTTCTCTTCCATGGGGATGGTCTTGAGCCCTGTCTCCTATACAGTGTCACGATCCTCATTCCATAGTTCATCAGGCACTCATCAGATCTAGGCCCTTAAATCTATTTCTCACTTCCACTGTATAATCATAAGGGATTTGATTTAGGTCATACCTGAATGGTCTAGCGGTGTTCCCTACTTTCTTCAATTTGAGTCTGAATTTGGTAATAAGGAGTTCATGATCTGAGCCACAGTCAGCTCCTGGTCTTGTTCTTGTTGACTGTATAGAGCTTCTCCATCTTTGGCTGCAAAGAATATAATCAATCTGATTTCAGTGTTGACCATCTGGTGATGTCCATGTGTAGAGTCTTCTCTTGTGTTGTTGGAAGAGGGTGTTTGCTATGACCAGTGCATTTTCTCGGAAAAACTCTATTAGTCTTTTCTCTGCTTCATTCTGCATTCCAAGGCCAAATTTACCTGTTACTCCAGGTGTTTCTTGACTTCCTACTTTTGCATTCCAGTACCCTATAATGTAAAGGACATCTTTTTTGGGGTGTTAGTTCTAAAAGGTCTTGTAGGTCTTCATAGAACCATTCAACTTCAGCTTCTTCAGCGTTACTGGTTAGGGCATAGACTTGGATTACTGTGACATTGAATGGTTTGCCTTGGAAATGAACAGAGATCATTCTGCAAACAGAAGGAGAAAAAGTGGAAGCAGTGGGAGGAGGGTTCAGGATTGGGAACTCATGTACACCCATGGCTGATTCATGTCAAAGTATGGCAAAACCAATACAGTATTGTAAAGCAAAACAAAGTAAAAATAAAAATTAAAAAAAAAAGACAAATTTAATTTTCTTGGGCTCCAAAATCACTGCAGGCAGTGACTGTAGCCATGAAATTAAAAAATGCTTGCTCCATGGAGGGAAAGGGATGACAAACCTCAACAGCATATTAAAAAGCAGAGACATCACTTTGCCATTGACAAAGGTCCATATAGTCAAAGCTATGGTTTTTCCAGTAGTCACACACGGATGTGAGATTTGGACCATAAAGAAGGCTGAGCACTGAAAAATTAATGCTTTCAATTTGTGGTGCTGGAGAAGAATCTTGAGAGTTCCTTGGACTGCAGGGAGAGCAAACCAGTCAATCCTAAAGGAAATCAACCCAGAATATTCATTGGAAGGACTGATGCCGAAGTTGAAGCTCCAATACTTTGGGCACCTGATGTGAAAAGCTGGCTCATTGGGAAAAAAACTCAGATGCTGAAAAAAATCAAAAACAAAAGTAGAAGGGGATGGTAAGGATGACATAGTTGGATAGCATCACTGATTCAATAAACATGCATTTGAGAAAACCAGGAGATAGTGGAGAACAGAGGAGCCAGGCATGCCACAGCTTATGGAGTGGCAAAGCCTTGGACATGACTTAGTGACTGAACAACAATAAAAGAAAATAAGAAGTCAGTTCTGAAATCAAGGTACAGGAAATAAGCCTTACAGTAGTTCACAGGAGTGACAAAACTCAGTTATGTGGAGATATGTTACAGCAATTTTTGTGTAGGCTTAAGAATGAACTTTCTAAAAATAAAATTAGTAACTATGAAATGAATTGTAAGATTATCACAAATGAAGGTAAGTTTCTTATAGTGGATGTATTCTAGAGAATGCTAGAAAATCATCTATCAGAAGTCTTTTGTACTACATGTAATAAAAATATATATATATTCATTGGATATATATATTAATTATATATATATAATAATCTAGTACTTGTGATGGAGAAGGCAATGGCATCCCACTCCAGTACTCTTAACTGGAAAATCCCATGGATGGAGGAGCCTGGTAGTCTGCAGTCCATGGGGTTGCTAAGAGTTGGATACGACTGAGCCACTTCACTTTCACTTTTCACTTTCACGCACTGGAGAAAGAAATGGCAATCCACTCTAATGTTCTTGCCTGGAAAATCCCAGGGACGGGGGAGCCTGGTGGGCTGCCGTCTATGGGGTCGCACAGAGTTGGACACGACTGAAGCGACTTAGCAGCAGCAGTCGTACTTGTGTATGATGCCTATACATTTTAAAAGTAATTTTACATTAATCTTTTCATCTGATTCTTACTATGTTATAATACTGTGCAAGTGATAATAATACATCCTAAGTGCTGTTCTACTATATAATTATCATATTATATTAATTATGTATTAATGTGTGTAAATTCACTTAATCCTCAGAAAGCTTTGTTAGGAAGGTCACTATTTTTATTTTTATTAGGCAGATGATGAAACTAAGGCAAGAAAAAGTTAAATAATTTCCCTAAAGTCATGTAGCTTATAAATGTTAAAGCTAGGATTTGAATACATGGCATCAAAGCCAGCATCTGCATGCTTTTAACGATTATACCATGTGGTTAAGAAGCAAACTCTAATATCTATCTTACTCTGGCCTGAGACATGCATGAGTGATGTAGGAGCACAAGAGTGATAGCTCATGCCCTTCCAAAGACTGAAGGTGACCATCAATGCCAGGTAGTTTTTGCCATGCTAGAAAGCATATACAGTGTTGCTTGATTTTCTGAATTTTAAAAGACATTATTTAGTTTTTAAATGTGGCAATTAAGCAAATATTGCCTTCATATGTGTATGTGTATATGTGAACATATGTAGCTATATGTGTCCTAAGTCGCTTCAGTTGTGTCCAACTCTTTGTGACCCTATGGACTACAGCCTTCCAGGCTCCTTTGTCCATGGGGATTCTCTGGGTAAGAATATTAAAGTGGGTTGCCATGTGGGTATAAATGCATGTATATGGGTGTTAACAGTGTTCACACTGAGCGAACTTGTGGGCTGGGTTTGGCTTACCTGCTCTACAAGCATGTGATCCATGACTTGACAAAAACCTGGGAAATCTCAGCTTTCTGACATGCAAAGAGAGGTTAATTGACTTGCTCAAGGTGTTAACAGTTAGTTGACTCTGGACATACAGAAGGCTGGCTTTTATCTCATTATCATGTCCATTCTGTACTATGTTTACACTAAGGTGAAGTGAAGGAAGGAATAGCTGAAACGGGGAGCGGGGTGTCCCTCTTTCATGTGTAATACTTCTCAACAGACTTCTCTGATGGCTCAGACAGCAAAGAATCTGCCTGCAATGTGGGAGACCTGGCTTCTATCCCTGGGTTGGGAAGATCTCCTGGAGAAGGGAATGGCTACCCACTCAAGTGTCTTTGCCTGGAGAATTCCAGGGACAGAGAATCCTGGAGGGCTACAGTCCATGGGGTCATAAAAAGAGTCAGATGTGATTGAGCACCTAATACTTTCATTCTGTAGTAGATTAAAATGGTCATTCTTTGTTATTTTTGTTGTTGAAAGATGGAGTCTAATTCTGTTCACCTACTGACTTGCTTTGCTTGGCCCAAAGAATGAAGCAGAAATGACATACTGGGTCTTCTGAGATTAGTTATAAGAAGCCTTGCAGCATGTGCCTATGCCTTTTGGTACACTCACTGTTGAGATGCTTTCTCTGGAACCTGGCCACCTGCTGGGAGAAGATCAAACAACATGGAGAGACCAAGTGTCAGCTCTCTGGCCGGCAGCCACAGCTAGGCTCCCAACCATCTGCAAGAACCAACTGCCAGGCGTCCTGTCCAGGCCTCAGAGCAGTAAGCAAAGATATTGGATGTGAATCCTTCCTCAGCTGGCTACATGGTTCAGAGCTCAAACCAACAGTCCAGCCTCTGCTAAACCCCTGACTCACAAAATGTGAGCCAGATAAAGCTACTGCATTTGGAGTAATGTGCTACATAGCAACAGATGACGTGAACAATACCTTTAATTAGTCTATTCTGGAAAATACTCCAAAGCAGCTTCCTCTTCTCTGCCCACTTTACCTTCAAGTTCTACTGTAGAAATTTCATTTGCTGCTGTTATCACACAAGCCTATTTGTGCAGATAAGTCATTTTTGTAAAAGATGCCCTAGGAGTTTCCATTTTCATATTGAGCACATTTGTCATTTGGACATAACTGACAGGTAGAAATCCTTAGACAAAGGGAGTGAGTGACATATGAGTGTGTCCCTGGTCATAAGATTTATCACCTCATCTCTCAGTGGGCCTTTGGAAGACTAGTAGAGTTGAGAGGGTGAAATTACTCCAGGCCTTCTTAGGATTCCACCTGGGTTCACGGTACTGATTGGAAGTGACCTGTGGGACAAGAGAACAAGGTGTGGTCCCAAGGTTACTGTGTCTGACAGCATGACACTTGTGAATGCACCAGGAAAAGTGTGTTTGTATCCACCCAGGTCACCCTTCACTGCATCTCTCCATAAACAGTGTGCCAGAGGCTGAAGGTATAAAAAGAATAAATGAGCTTCTTTCCTCAAAAAGCTGCAGACTAAAAAGATATGTATGTTTACATATATACATATATCTCCTTTTTACATATATATATATATATATATATATATATATATATGTACACATACATGGAGAAGGCAATGGCACCCCACTCCAGTACTCTTGCCTGGAAAATCTCATGGACGGAGGAGCCTGGTGGGCTGCAGTCCATGGGGTCACTGAGGGTCGGACATGACTGAGCGACTTCACTTTGACTTTTCACTTTCATGCATTGGAGAAGGAAATGGCAACCCACTCCAGTGTTCTTGCCTGGAGAATCCCAGGGACGGGGGAGCCTGGTGGGCTGCCATCTATGGGGTCGCATAGAGTTGGACACAACTGAAGCGACTTAGTAGCAGCAGCAGCATATACATACATATGCATATATACACATGCATACCTTTTACACACATATATTTAATGAATAAAATAATTTTTTTACTTGGGTGAACTTTGTAGAGTATAAACAGGAAACAACTTTGTTATTATCTTACTGTTTCCTTCAGCATTTTTATTCTTTGCCTCTTGATGACATCTCTGGCAGTTTCCATAACTGTCCAATTCCTTTTACTTCTTTTTGACAGTATAAAGTCCTTTTTGAACATTTAAAAGCCTAATTCTGTCCTATTCCAAACTCTAAGGTCTCTTTTGATCTAAAACTTCTCTTATTCACTCAAAGTGTGTTTAACTTATGTCTTGGTGACCAGGATGGAAGGCAGTCTGATCCATTCTTTCTCCATCATCATTCTGCTTCACCTTCCTCCAGAGTTGGAGGTGGGGCCAGGAGAGGTAAGTTCAGGCATTAGACACTGCAAAGATGAGACCACAACCACACGGCTGACAGTCTGTAAGCTTGGCATCCATGCCATGGTGGCAGCAGGTGTCCAAATGCTATGGGAGGCACCTTGTAGGTTGTTCAAAGGGTTTGCTGCCCAGTGCCACCAGCCCACGTCCAACATGGGGATTTCCACAGGGCAGTTTCCTAGCACAATGGCCACAATCTCTGGATGACTCTTGGAAACTCCTTTCTAACCTTTATCTCTCTAAGAAGTCCTGCCCAACCAGGCATCCAGCCCTCTTGGGCAGGATCTCAAGTCTCACTTGCCTCTCATTTGGTTATCCTCTCAGCCTTGCACTTGGCAGGAGGAAACTCTCATGTACCTGTCAGGCCCAACACTTTTCTGACGCTGCCTGCTGCCCTCTCACTGTCATCCTGGGCTGCTTTGGTATCCCTATGCCTCTGGGATTGCAAGCAGGTCCAATCTCTGTGTCCACATGTGTTCCCAACTCAATCTCTTCGTTCTGTGTCTCACTTGGGTCCCCAGCTGCTGGGAGGCCTGTGATTCTACAGTAAGGTAAACATCCTGCTGAGGAGTGGGCTTCCATCCTCTCCTTCTTGCAGCTATTCCCAGGATCTATAAATAATGCTCATCAAGCCCTTCCTTCAGCCTCTTGGTTGAGAGAAGCCAAGAACTTTCTATTCATTTACTGAAACTCCTTTCACATTCCTAGAGTTATTTCACAGCCTGGATGGCTTAGTGGTCTTCAGCTTCTCTCTAGAATGTGTCAGTACTTACCTGTTGTTCTTAGTGTTAGCCTAGATTCTGTGACAACAGCGCACAATACAAAATATTCTGAGCCACACTGATAACTGTTAATGGAGCTAGGCAATCAGCAAATTCAAGGGGAAGAATGACAGGGGGACCTCAGGTGGCCAGACATGCAGGAGGAGTGGGCTCTGAAGGAAGTGAGGAGGACACTCTAGGCTGGGATGTGAGAACAAGTCTGATGACAGAGAGTGTGATGAATTCAAAGCACAGTAAGTTTGCAAGTCAGGTCTGTGGGGGGCGTGGAGGGGCGTTAAAAATGCAAAGGCCACTTGGAACCAGAGTGTAAGGATGTGGCGGGTATATGATGTGATATACTTTGCTAGACAGAAGGCACCTAGGATGGTGAGCAGGGAGGATAGCTAGAGATTTGTGCCAGGCCTAGATGAGCAGTAAAAAAGGCCTACTTTAAGTAGGATAGACTTGGAGAGGAGGGCTGGTTGGACAAAGATCTTCAGACAGAGCCTGGAAATTGGCTGGGTGGAACTCAGTTCTGTGAGCAGAAATAAAGCCTTGCCCAGGCCCCTCAGGTCACCCCATTTACCTTTACAATTTTACTCTCTTGGATATCTTCACCTTTTGTGTTCCCCTTTAGAGGGGTGACAGACAGTGGTAAATAGGTGGCAAAAGATTTATTTGGTGGTGGTAGTGCAGGTTCACACGGCCACGTAAGAGTGAAGCAGGTATCTGAAAATGAGCTCTAAAGCTCTAACCTGAGGAAATACAGAGAGCTCTTATTTTTAAGCAGATATTGTTTGTAACTCATTTGGCAATTAATCATGAACTATCTGTGACATTTCATCTCTTGTTATCTGAAATTGTTATTTAAGTCTATGAATCTGCTTGCCTTATCCCTGAGGGCTCTGCTTCTCGGTTTCCAAGGTGATAGCTAGCTAGGAGGGAGATTAACTCATGCTCAGCCATTAGTTACTACCATATCAAGACAACTCTGAGTAATGCCATGCATTTTAAACCTAGAACTATTCAGGCTTCTTTTAGAAGGAGGGAAAAAAAAAAACAAACAAACAAAACTCAGGCCCCAAATATTAACCTAGATAATTTTAAATTATAACATTAATTAAATAAGTATGTAGATCATTTGAGTGTGCCAGACATGTTCCTTTACTTTATGTACTTAATTCAGATTGAATAGTCCTGCCAGGTCAGCAGAAAATTGAATCTCAGTCTTATAAGGGCTCCTTGCAGCCCAGATGACGCATATACTAAAGGCTGTATAAAGATATTGCAAGGGTCTTAGGCAGTGACAAAGCATGTAAGC
The DNA here is from genome assembly GCF_016772045.2 of Ovis aries. Lineage (NCBI taxonomy): Eukaryota > Metazoa > Chordata > Mammalia > Artiodactyla > Bovidae > Ovis > Ovis aries. The sequence continues at coordinate 14,042,243 of NC_056076.1, read as the reverse complement.
CATCAGTGAGATGGCGTCATCCAAATTCTTAGGGGATCTTAAAGTCTACTGCTCTGCTCCCTCTAGACCATGTTTGGGGGACAGAAATTAGACTCCAGATCCATAGTATCTAATTGTCCAAGGTATGCCAAGCAGTCATTTACCCCATTTCCCAAGCCTCATCCTGAGAAGGGGTAAGGTGTGAATCCCACTACCTGAGAGACCTTCAGAGCCTTATCATCCCCCCCAGACTTGGAAAAATTATTCTCTATACCTTCCTCTAACTCTAATGAGAAGCTTTGCCCCTTTCCTACCCTGCTAGTGTACTCAGCATAAATAAGTGAGGTCTTTACAAAAATCCCTCTGTGATGTGTTTTTGTAGTAGTTCCACTCGTGGCCCCACAAATGCTCCTGATGAGAATACAAAGCACCTGATTAACTGCTGGAACAGAAGAGTAGGTCATACAGACTGCAAACATCTTGATAAATTCTCTACCTTTTGTATAGTTGTAAAAGTAGACGTTAAGTTTTTTAATGTCTCTAGTTCTTAGCACAATGATAAGCATAATAAAGTTATTAATTAAATAGAAACAAATATGCAACCTATTAAAACTTACATTAATGCTACAACTCATATGTAATGATGATATATGAAGAAAAATTGTTCTAGGCATTACTATGGCTCTGATTGCCAAGGCACAGGCCTTTTGAAGTCATCATAAGTGTACCATTATGTGTTATGTGATGATGACTCAATTTGCCCACAGTTCTTTTGTTTCAGCTATTGTGACCTTTTTTCATACAAACGACTGTGATGCTATTCAGAATTTGCATTGTGCCAAAATTACTATTTACGTAAATATATTGTACTTTTTCCATTATCCTGGGACAATTAAAAATTAAAGTTGCATTAATTGCTACCAACTCCATCACCAACACAACACAAGCTTGGACACAGAAATCATGGAGTAATTTTGGTTATTAGATGGTTATTAAGATAAGTCTAAGTATAATCATTATTTTTTAAAAATTAAAATGCAAATAGAAAATTACAAATTGTTTGGATTGAATGTTTTGAATTTGGGGCATCTGTATGTGAATCCCAGTCTTGTGGAAGCCAGTTTGAAAATATTGCTATAGTTGTATAAGTCCTGAAGTCAGATGGAGCTGAATTTGAATTCTGCCTCAGTTTTTTTTTTAATTGTTTTTATTTATTTTTAATTGATTGATGATTGCTTTACAATATTCATTTGATCTGCTTCAGTTTTTACATCTGCAACATATGAATGGTAATAGTTGCCTCTATATTTGGTAGTGCTTCATAATAAAATACTACAAACTGGGTGGCTTAGAACAATAGAAATGCATTATCTCGCAGTTCTGGAGACTGGAAGTTTGAAATCAGCATGTTTGTAGCCCATGCTGCCTTTAAAGACACTAGAGAAGGCTCTACTCCCTGGCTCTCTCTCAGCTTCCTGTGGCCTCAGGCTTCCTTGACTTGCAGGTGCCTCACTGTGATCCTCCATCTTCACATGACATTCTCTCTGCATCTTCACATCATTTTCCCATGTGTATGTCTGTCTCTGTGTCCAAATTCCCCCTCTTTGCAAGGATACCAGCCGTATTGGAATAGGGTTTGCCCCTAAAGACCTCATGTTCTCTTGATTTCTCTGTAAAGACACACTTTCAGAATATGGTCACATTCTGGACTTCAACAGAGGTTTCAGGAGACACAGCTTAGAGCATAGAACCTTCCTTTGCTGGTCTAATTATTAAAGGTAATGGATCAGAGCAGTCAGGCTCATCTAAATGTCAATAAGGAGCAGTTTTGTTCCTAACAGAATGGTTCCTTGCTCCCCCCACAGACACACTTCACGGCAAAGTTTGCACTCAGCACACTGGCTGTAGTTTGGAACTTCTGACGCTGCAGTGTGTCAGTGAGAGAAAGACTCTTCGCTATGGAATTTCGGTGGATCAAATTCCACCAAAATGTTTACATCTATTCAAGACTCAGGCTGTCAGATTTCATTACCTACACGTTAGTTTTCATAAGTCACGGTAGGCCAGACTGTGTCTTGTGATTGTAATTACTACCCTATCTCCACTGTCCGATGCTGCTTAACAAATGCCAGTCCCTCTGTGCTTCCAAGTTTAAATTGTGAGATTCTTTTACTTTAAAGAAGCAGGCAGCTATATATTTATTTTCTTTACTTTTTTTAGTTGGATTTTGGAACTGAGTCTGATTCTCCCACAAATGAAGAAAAGTAAGGCCAATCTAGAGGCAGTGAAACGAGGCACTCAGAAAGAAGACTTTGAAAGGAAAGGAACACGTGTGATTTGTTGTCATGGCTGTGGCCACCTGTGTCCAAAGATTTTGAAAGTCTCTGCATTTTAATACTGAATTTCATATTCTGTGCAGATTAGATTCTCAAAGAGAACTCTGAACAGTGGCCTTTGTCTCACGGACATAAAGTTTTTCTTTGTGGCATCTCATGCATATTAAAGCAGGGGAAGGAACCTGGCTCTTCAGGCTGGCTGAGGCTTTTCATGCAGTGGAGGGAGAGTAGGGGCATCAGCTTCACAGATCAGGTAGATACACATTTGACACGGGAACACTGAGTTATCAAGTTTTCTCCAAGGGCGATCGTATATCTTAGGAATCCAGAGCCAAATTATATTTGACATTTCATTTAAAACCTGAGACATCTTGATGTTAAACCAGAGTCTAAGAGTGCTAAACCATGAGGCCATTCAACTTGACAGAAAGGATGTTTCTATTCCTTTCTTACCTCCGTGGGTAATAGACCAGTCCGGATAGCTCTTCCTTATTTCATCCAGATGCAATCACGGAGTAAGCTCTCTGCTGAAATAACAGTAGCTCAAAATTATTTTCTCTCTGGCAACATGAAGAGAGCACATCTGGAATCATTTAGAAGCTGTCTTGTGGCTGGCATTATTTATGCAGTGGGTAACAAGGCTATATTCACTTGGCTCACATTCCAGATTGAAGCCATATGGGTGTGTGTGAGTGGGGGATATGTGAGCAGGCCCATCCACTGCCATTTCCTCCACATATAGGGAGCAGGAAGAGGGGAGCCCAGGAAAATTGTCTTTAACTCCAGGGGTGATGATTCCCATATCTTCTTTCTTTTTATGAGAATTTCATACTTGTCTATGTGGATTTGGGAATGAGGGCAGAAAGGAAAAAGGGGTATAAAGGATGCTAGTTTAGTCTAGTATTTTTCAGAGGCATGGGCATGAAATAATTTGTCACGTAAAAATGAGAAAAAAAATAGATGTATTATATTGCATGGTGGTATGTAACATGTAAACAATTCATAAATAAAGAAATGTATATGTTAAGAGATGATGCTCAAATATATATCCATATAGATATCTACATATATTGTATACCGCCTTTTCTTTTTTTTGAGGGGAGTATCAAGTCAAAAACCAGCCAATTTCCTGCACTAGTTGGTATGTTTATTGCCTTGGGAAGTTACAATTACACAGTCAGTCCACCTTATAGTCAATAATTATTTTATGAATACCTAGTGTTTAAGTGATCTTGTGCTGAAGTTTGCAACAGAAAGTAAGAGAAATGAGTGATGGCCTTTGCCCTCAAAACTCTTCCATAATGCAGAAGAGGAAGAGGAATAAGCTGGATCCCAGTGAGCTGCTGAGGGCAGGGCACACACATCCATTTTTCCAAGTCCAGTGACTGTGTTAGCCTGCCAGGGAGCTGGGGATCAAGAACAGTGGACAGAGTAAAGAAGTGAGTGATCGAGTGAACAAACAAGTTAGAAAGTGCCCTGTCGGACTAGAGCTGAGAAAGAACTCACGGTGGACTCGGCTGCAGCGGTCATAGAGAACTTGAAAGAAGGGCACACTGATGAGCCAGGAATTCCTATTTTATTTGTGACCTACAAGTGCAGCCTGTTTCCTCTTTAGGGGCCTCAGTCAGACCCATGCCCAAAAAGGCTCCTCAAAGGATGAGAGAAGACACATCGGTCCCTCCAACACGGTCCATGTGATACCTCTACTGCTCCAAGATGTTCTTTTTGCCTCATTTATCATCTCTCTTTTAAAAATATTTCTGTGACATTACAGCCAGATGTTAGAGGATCAGTAGAGATGTATTGCTAAATTTCAGAGAAAATATCCCCAAACCAGCATGTTCTCATCACTCAGAAGTGACCATCATTCACACCTTATTGCATATTTGTCTATGCCTATCTAGGATATTTTACACAAAAATGAGATCATATTGTATATGCTATTCTGCAACCTGCTTCTTTTGCCAGTATTGTTGTCCAGATGTCCAGCTTCTCATTTTATTAGATGATAAACTCATCAAATATTCTCCCAAATGACATTTAAGTGACTTTTACTTTTACAGTTTTTTTTTTTTTCAGAATTAATCCAGGACCACAAGGAGCCAGGCAAAGCTGGGTGCAAAAGATTTTGTGAGCTGTTTGAGATCACACAGGTACCCTGAAATTGCCTTGGTGGGGCTGTTTACAGCATGAAAATCAACAAATACTGCAAATCCAACTTCTAGTATCTCTCTGAACTGAGTGAGAAGCGTTCATCAGCACACTTTGTAATCCATCATTGCATACCTGTGGCTTTTTTCTTATGACACTGACTTGTTAAAGAGAAGAGATCATTTGCCCTGTAGAATGTATTGCCTTCTACATGTGTCTGACTATGATAGCCAACATATTTCCTGTATACTGGAGGTTATATCAAAAGGCTAAATAGATTCAAATTAAACATTCCTAGCTTTTAATTGTTTTAGATATATAATATTGTGATTTTTTTGGGCTCCAAAATCACTGCAGATGGTGATTACAGCCATGAAATTAAAAGACGCTTACTCCTTGGAAGAAAAGTTATGACCAACCTAGATAGCATATTCAAAAGTAGAGACATTACTTTGCTGACTAAGGTCCGTCTAGTCAAGGCTATGGTTTTCCAGTAGTCATGTATGTGAGTGTTGGACTGTGAAGAAGGCTGAGCACCAAAGAATTGATGGTTTTGAACTGTGGTGTTGGAGAAGACTCTTGAGAGTCCCTTGGACTGCAAGGAGATCCAACCAGTCCATTCTAAAGAAGATCAACTTTGGGATTTCTTTGGAAGGAATGATGCTAAAGCTGAAACTCCAGTACTTTGGCCACCTCATGTGAAGAGTTGACTCATTGGAAAGGACTTTGATGCTGAGAGGGATTGGGGACAGGAAGAGAAGGGGACAACCAAGAATGAGATGGCTGAATGGCATCACCGACTCAATGGACGCGAGTCTGAGTGAACTCCGGGAGTTGATGATGGACAGGGAGGCCTGGCGTGCTGCAATTCATGGGGTCGCAGAGTCGGATGCGATTGAGCCACTGAACTGAACTGAACTGAATTGATTGTGATTTTCCAAAAGACACATAATATTTGGTTGACTCACCACTAATGTTACTAACATTGCCCTCAAGATTAAATTTAGTAAGAGCAGTTCAGTCCCTCCATTGTAGAATTATGTTTTTCTGTTGGGACTAGAAACTAATCTGTACATTATTACTTTACACTATATGAATATATTGTTGTACAAACCATTCACCTACTGGTTTTGATACCAATTGATCATCTTTGCCTGAAGCAGTTAATTTAATTAGAGTTTCTAAAATATTTTTAGTTTTTTATTTTGGGGATGAAACTGGAGCCTATTATACAGAGTGAAGTAAGTCAGAAAGAAAAAGACCAATATAGTATGCTAATGCATGTATGCGGAATTTAGAAAGATGGTAACGATGGCCCTATATGAGAGATAGCAAAAGAGACACAGATGTATAGAACAGTCTTTTGGACTCTGTGAGAGAAGGCAAGGGTGGGATGATTTGAGAGAATAGCATTGAAACATGTATATTATCATAAGTGAAACAGATCGCCAGTCCAGGTTTGATGCATGAGGCAGAGCACTTAGGGCTGGTGCACTGGGATGACCCAGAGGGATGGGATGGGGAGGGAGGTGGAGGGGGGGGGGTTCAGGATGGGGAACACATGTACACTCACGGCGGATTCATATCAGTGTATGGCAAAAACCACTACAATATTGTAAAGTAATTAGCGTCCAATTTAAATTTAAAAAAAAGAAAAAATTAAAAAAAATTCTACCACTCTTTCTTCATTATTCAGCTGACATTCCTATACAAAGAAGAGCTTTCTCTCACCAAGTGGGCTTTTACTTGGAAATCCAGTGCCTGCCAGAAAGGCAAGGTAAAGGATCAATTCTTTTCTTTTCTTTTCCAATTTTCAAAAAGAGGTGTTGTGTTGATTCTTACCTCAAGTAGTGATAAATGAGTTTTCTATGACTTTCTTTTTTATAGTATCATTATGCACACATTGATTTTTCATTGATTTGATCTGTTTTAATCCACTAAACTCATTATTCTTTTTGAGGTCTAAATTGTTTGACCAATGCAGGTTCTTCACATTGGTTCCTGGATGTTTGACACATTACCATTAATCTTTGCAGGGACTTCTGCCTTCTGGCAAAAGAGGTCCCAGATTCACCGGTTCCCTTTCTCTCTTAGACTGGAATCAGCCATTTCTCCAAGGAGCCTTGGTTTCTTTCCATGGAGAACAGTAATAAAGGCCACAGTCTGGGCACAAGGGATGTTAATTGTGGTTTAGATTACATTGCTTCTAGAAGTTTGCAAGGTATTGGTGACAGAAATTTCAGAAAAGACAAAAATGGCAACAGGCTTCTAGATGAAGATATTGGCAGAGTTATGATTAAAATACTACATTCCTTTAATGTTCAATTAAAAATGAGACATAAAGCAACAGAGCACACAAAATATAGTGCTTCTAAGAGGATTCATTATCCAATCTAAACTATTAAAGTATTAGTAAGAAGGTATGTTTCCACTGAATTACTTAACAATGCATTCCTATAGTACAGCCAAGAGATGTACACACATCAATGGTTCTTATCAGACCATAAATATGAGCACATCCACATTCATCCCTCCCCCTCCTTCTGCCCCTCTGCTGCCAACATAAATGAACAAGTGCTGATGTCCTCAGAGATGGTGTAACAATTCCATCTCTAAGATGCTGGCCTTTTTTTTTTTTTAATGTAGAAGATAGTTTTAGGTTATAACTATAGTGCATTTTGGCAAACTACCTATGTTTATCGTGGACAGTGTTCATTCTTTATCTCATAACATCTAGGCTTCTTAGATGTCCTGAAGTGACAATGTATGATAAAAAGTAGAGCTGGTGAATTAAACAATTTGTAAATATCTTTGTTATAATTGACAAAAGCTTTCCTATAACACTTGATAAAGTTATGAGAAACAACAACAAAGAAAGAGAAATGGAAAAATTGGAACATAAATTACATAAAAAGAGCAGAGATGTCACCTTGCTGACAAAAGGCTGTGTAATCAAAGCTACAGTTTTTCAAGTAGTCATGTATGGATATGAGAGTTGGACGGTAAAGAAGGTTGAGCACCAAAGAATTGATGCTTTTGAACTGTGGTGGTGAAGAAGACACGTGAGAGTCCCTTGGACTGCAAGGAGATCAAACCAATCAATCTTAAGGGAAATCAACCCTGAATATTCATTTGAAGGACTGATGCTGAAACTGAAGCTCCAGTATTTTGGTCACCTGATGAGGATCCAACTCATTAGAAAAGACCGTAATGTTGGGAAAGACTGAGCGTAGAAGGAGAAGGGGACGACAGAGGATGAGATGGTTAGGTAGCATCACCGACTTAATGGCCATGAATTTGAGCAAATTCTGGGAAATACTGGAGTATAGAGGAGCCTGACATGTTTCAGTCATGGGATCACAGAGTCAGACATGACTTAGTGATTAAAACAACAACATTGCTTGTGGGCATCACAACAAAGCCGGAATGAATGAGAGTGAGAAAGGCCAGGTTTGTGCCTGAGGGGAAGAGGGGCATGTTTTGGACTAGATAAATTTTCTCAGTCTCTACAAGACAACTGCTTTCCTCCTCAGAGGCTAAACTTCCTCCAACTGATTCTTTCTTTCCCAATAAAAAATGTTCTAGTCTGTCTGTGCTATAGTGAGCCTGCAAATGAGAAAAGCCAGAATTTCTAAACAGGTATCAGAGCCTCTTCCAAAGGGGTCTAGTAATGGATGAGAAGGTAATGAGGTCAGGCTTGTATCCTGTATGAAACGAGCCTGAACACTTGCCTCACTGAAGTTGTTCCTTATAATGGTCTAAAACAGAGTATGAGAATACAAAGTTCATAGCCCCATGTCCACTTATTACTCATTCATTTGTTTATTCAACAGACATTTATAAACAGTCTCTTATTTTCTTTTTCATTTCTGTTTTTAGTGCTTCTAAGAGAATTCATTATCCAGTCTATAGCATTAAAATATTAGCAAGGAAGTTGTTTCTACTGATCTACTGAACAGTGTATTCCTATGGTAGAGCCAAAGTAGATGCACAAATATCAATGGTTATCATCAAAGTGTAAATATGAGCACATTGCGTACATCCATCTCTATACACTTTCTTCTGCCCCTCTGCTGCTAATGAACAAGATCTGACTCAGAGATGGCTTAAATATTCCATGTCTTAGATGCTGCTTTCCTATTAATTATTTTTTAAAAGATATTTACAAATTGGTTACTTCACTAGCTCTACTTCTTCTCATACATTGTCACCTCAGGATGTTTAAAAATCTTAGATGTTGCAAAATGGAGAATGAACTTTGTTCACAATAAACACAGGCGGTTTACAAAAATGCACATGTAACCTAAACCTGTCTTCTTGATACAGAGATACTAGCCAAGAGCCTTTCCTGTCACCCTTCTTCTCCCTCCTGCATCATTTCAAGAACTTAGTTGGATAAAGTAAGACATGATCCTTTTTTAAGGATCTTCTAGTATAGAGCAATGGCCCTCAGCTTTTTAAATCTCACATTCCAGCACTAAACATGTTTTAATATGCTTTCCAATTATCCTTATGTATTCATAACTCAACATAGTTTACTATTCTAGTATGAACATTATAAAATCTACAAAGAATTTGTAGAAATACAAACAGAAATTCTAACATTTTCTCCCTTAGAACGGTTTTGTAAAAAATATTGACTACCATACAAATGTGCTACAGACTATTGAAAGTGGTTAGACATCCATGTAGAAGTTGAAGTGAAAGTCTCTCCATCATGCCCAACTCTTTGCAACCCCAGGGACTACAGTCCATGGAATTCTCCAGTATTCTGAAACTGGAATGGGTAGCCTTTCTTGTCTCCAGGGGATCTTCCCAACCCAAGGATTGAACCTCGGTCTCCTGCATTGTGGGCAGATTCTTTACCAGCTGAGCTGCAAGGGAAGCCCAAGAATACTGGAGTGGGTAGCCTATTCCCTCTCCAGCGGATCCTCCCAATCAGGGAATCCAACCGGGGTCTCCTGCATTGCAGGCAGATTCTTTACCAACTGAGCTATCAAGGAAGCCAATGTAGAAGTTAGGCCAGTTAAAACAATTTGCTGAGAGTCTTCTTACCTGGGTCTCCACATACCTGGATCTTGCCTCTAATGTTAATGTGGAATTGTCTAGTTCAACTAAATCAAAGGGATCTTTTATTTCGTTAAACTAAGACTTAAAAGGCAATAAACTTTTTTGGGGGGTGGGGATAAAATGACTTTTTGCAATATTACCACCTGTGTGCTGTGCTTAGTCCCTCAGTTGTGTCCAACTCTTTGTAACCCTATGGACTGTAGCCTGCCAGGCTCCTAGTTCATGGGGATTCTTCTGGCAAGAATACTGAAGTAGGTTGCCATTCCCTCCTCCAGGGGATCTTCCTAACTCAGGAATTGAACCCAGGTCTCCTGCATTACAGGAGAATTTTTTACCATCTGGGCCACCAGGGAAGCCCAAGAATGCTGGAGTGGGTAACTTATCCCTTCTCCAAGTGATCTTCCTGACCCAAGAATCGAACTGGGATCTCCTTCATTGCAGGCAGATTCTTTACCAATTACCACCTGGTTATAGGCAAAAGTTCCTGAGAATTCATTTCCAGTTCATCTGTCAGAAAGCACTGGTAATGACCCTAACTGGTGGCGTGCTTAAGGGACCAGTTTGGGTTCAGGCTTTTTTTCTAGATGCACCATAGTATTCTGAGTAATACTGAATAATATTGCTAGTAATGTATAGCTCAGTTGGTAAAGAATCCACCTGCAATGCAGGAGACCCCAGTTCAATTCCTGGGTCAGGAAGATCGCTACCCTGTCCAGTATTCTTGGGCTTCCCTTGTGTCTCAGCTGGTAAATAATCCATCTGCAATGCTGGAGACCTGAGTTCAATCCCTGGGTTGGGAAGAGCCCCTGGAGAAGGGAAAGAGTATCCACTCCAGTATTCTGGCGTGGAGCATTCCAGTCCATGGGGTCCCAAAGAGTAGAGCACGACTGAGCAACTTTCACTTTCACTTTCATTCATACTATTCCAGTGCATCTTGCTCTTGATTCAAAGGCACTACTACTAAGGCATAGTCTATGCTTACACACTCACTCAAAACAAAGCATTTAAATATTGAACTTCTATTAACCGAGTTTGGTAAAGGCTTTTTCCTCTCCAATGGTCTCTAAGAATTGCTGCCATCAGCTCTGTGATGCTGCAATTTTGGGTCTTCTTGATAGAGTAGATTTTTTATGAATTGTGGTGTTTTGGGATTGGGATGGTGTGGAAGACTCCATTTTGCAGAAAGGCTTATTTCCCTTTTGAAGTCCTGGTTAAGAAATGAGTTTCCTCATTGTGCAAAAACATGAGTGCCATGACATTTCCTGCAGAGATCATTAAGCACCTCTGTGGCAACAGCAGATTAGAACACTGTGTTTATCACTTATATCCAACATTTTGTGAGTTTCAATAAGCGAAATATTAGTGCTAAGTCAGAAATGTAAACTCTCATTTTTAACTTCAGGCTTACTACCACAAGTTTGAGAAGAAATTTAAACAAAGTATTTTTCTTTCCTCTTTTAAAATTTTATTTATTTTTACTTTTGACTGTGATGGATCCTCATGACTGTGTGCAGGCTTCCTTTAGTTGTGGTGAGTAGAGGCTACTCTCTAGTGGTGTGCACAGGCTTCTCATCGCAGCGGCCTCTCTTGTTGCACAGCACAGGCTCTAGGGCACATGGGCTTCAGTAGTATAGTGAGTGGGCTTAGTTGCCTTGTGGCCTGTGGGATCTTCCTGGACTAGGGATTGAACCTGTGTCCCGTGCATTGGCAGGTGGATTCACTGGACCACCAAGGAAACCCCACCATCATATTTTGTTAAGTTTCCACAGGATATTTGTTTCAGAAGAAATAAAGCAGTGATTTCTAATTTCCACATTTGTTTGTATATAAATGAGGGCTGCTAATATGTTTGGAAGTCACTTAAAATATTATTTAACTATCTCGCAATCCAACCCCTAACAATCTACTTCATTATATTAACTTATTTGTCTCCCCACAGACAACTTAGAAGGAGATTTCAGCCAGAATCAGAATTATTCAGATTTTAAGTAGCACAATCTAAATTATGGATGCTTTAGTGAACTTTAAGGCTTGGTTTAGAGCTAACCTGACAAGAAGTAGGGAGCCAAGCCTGGTGAGGAAAGAAAAGGATTCTGACAGGGTGTGTGGCAGGCTCTCTGTTCTCTCTTTCATGGAGTCTGTTTAGCTCTCTCTTGTGTCTCCCCATTTTCAATATTAATATAATAATATCCACATACATGGGCTTCCCTGGTAGCTCAGACAGCAAAGAATATGCCTGCAATGTGGAAGACCTGGGTTCAATTCCTGTGTTGGGACGATCCCCTGGAGGAGGGCATGGCAACTCACCCCATTATTCTTGCCTGGAGAGTATCCATGAACAGAGGAGCCTGGCAGGCTACAGTCCATGGGGTGGCCAAGAGTTGGACACAACTGAGCGATTAAGCACACATCCACATCCACAGGGCTTCCCTGGTGGCTCAGTGATAATAAATCTACCTGCCAATGAGGACATGTGGGTTTGATCCCTGGATCAGGAAGATCCCCTGGAGAAGGAAATGGCAACCCACTCCAGCATTCTTGCCTGAGAAATCCCAAGAACAGAGGAGTCTGGTGGATTACAGCCCATGGGGCTGCAAAAGGGTCAGATACAACTTAGTGATGAGACAACAACATCCACTTACGGTACCTCCTTTCCAAGGAAGAAAGACATTAAGATTGAGCCAAACTTTGTATTTCCTCATTCATATTATGAACAAAACAATTGCTTTCTTGGCCTCTGGGGTGTAAGACTTGGACGCCTATAAGTTACTCAAATATGCAGGGGATAAAAGTGACTGAATTTGCAGTGTTCTTTTAAAATGAAGATCAAACCACAGAATCTTGATACTCTTGGGATTAATGAAAATGATTTTGAAAAGTGAAGTTTTCTTAGGGAACATTCAGTTGTTCATATGGCTTAAACAGCAGAGAGATGGTGCCTTCAATGGGATGACCATCATGATTCATTATCTTCTGCAGCAGCATCCTACCTTATTTATTGACTCTTAATTGAATACTGTATGATGTATATACACATCTTAAGCACTATGCCCAGAACCTCATTTATAGTCTTTTCATAATTCAATTGTTTATCTGTGACTTTTTTGTTAATGTTGGTATTCCCTTAGATCACTTGCTCCATGAATGCAGAGAGCATTTCTGGTTTATATTCAGTTTCTGCACAGGAACTAGTATCTAGTAATCCTAAATACAGGATAGAAGGAAGAAAGGAAGGATAGAAGAAGGGAGAGAGGGCAGTAAAGGGAAGGGTAAAAAGGAAAGAGTGGGCTCCAGAAGGAAAGCGAGAAAAGGGAAGGATGGAAGGGCTGAATACAAAAATTACAATGCAGCTGTAATCCTTGCACTCTTGGTTGAAAGAAAGTGAAAGTGTTATTCGCTCAGTCATGTCAGACCCCATGAACCATAGCCTGCCAGGCTCCTTTGTCGATGGAATTCTCCAGGCAAGAATACTGGAGTGGGTTGCATGCCCTTCTCCAGAGGATCTTCCCCACCCAGGGATCGACTCTGGGTCTCCCACATTGCAGGTAGATTCTTTACCATCTGAGCTACCAGGAAAGCCTTCTTGGTTGGGGCTCTTCAGATGTTTTGGATAGGTTGGTGATTTCTAGTTACTCAGAACCTTCACATTATGGGGCCTGAATAGAATGACCATAGTTCTGTTTGCCTAACTCCATTCTCATTTGCTTCTGTCTCCTTGGTATAATTATTACTAAAGTCCCCTTTTAGGTCTCCAAGTGTCCTGATTAGCAGACAAGTATATGGCAATCTGAGGCATGGGGATATAGAAAATGGGATTTGCTAGAATTTAGCTACCCACTGAACACTCTTTGCTGACCCAGTACTTTTCTGTTTTCAAAAACAATGGACCCAGGTTGAATCCCATAAAGCTTTGTTCAGTTCAGTCGCTCAGTCATGGCCGGCTCATTGTGACTCCATGGACTGCAGCACATCAGGTTTCCCTGTCCGTCACCAACTCCCGGAGTTTACTCAAACTTATGTGCATTGAGTCAGTGATGCCTTCCAATTATTTGATCCTCTGTCATCCCCTTCTCCTCCTGCCTTCAATCTATCCCAGAATCAAAGTCTTTTCCAATGAGTCAGTTCTTCACATCAGGTGGCCAAAGTATTAGAGCTTCAGGTTCAGCATCAGTCCTTCCAATGAATATTCAGGACCGATCTCCTTTAGGATGGACTGGTTGGATCTCCTTGCAGTCCAAGGGACTCTCAAGAGTCTTCTCCAACACAACAGTTCAAAAGCATCAATTCTTCGGTGCACAGTCCAACACTCACATCCATACATGACCACTGGAAAAACCATAGCTTTGACTAGACGGACCTTTGTTGGCAAAGTAATATCTCTGCTTTTTAATATGCTGTCTAGGTTAGTCATAACTTTTCTTCCAAGGAGCAGGCATCTTTTAATTTCATGGCTGCAGTCACCATTTGCAGTGATTTTGGAACCCCCCCCTCCAAATAAAGCCTGTCACTGTTTCCCTTGTTTCCCCATCTATTTGCCTTGAAGTGATGGGACTGGATGCCATGATCTTAGTTTTCTGAATGTTGAGTTTTAAAGCCAACTTATTGTAGGGGAGAAAAAGTAATTTCCCTCTACCCTCTGAGTTCCTGACCAAGATTCCTGTGCTAAAACATATATTAACAAGAGAAAAACAAATAGAAATTTATTAGTATGTGAATCATGGGAGATAGCCAAGGAAAAATGAATAGTTCAAAGAGGTAGCATTAGAATTCAGGATTAAATACCATATTAAATAAAAAGAAGGAAGGTGTAAGCCTCCTAAGGGAGAGTAAATGATTTTTAAGAAAATGAATGGGGCTTTAGAATAAAAAGGGGCAGTATGACATTTTGTGAAAAATTATATCTGGGTGTGGTGATGACCTCTCTCCCTGGTGGGTGAAAGTCCTGGGAAGACGGTTTATGACAATTGAGTTCCCTTTTAGAAGGTCTGTCTTTAGGCAGATAAGGGAACTTCAGACAAAGCACCACTCTGCATTTATTGCTTTTCGAGTGCTTATAGCTCAAAATAATCTATATTCCAAAGCTACATACTTTGGGCTGGCGTATTCTGTTACCTTTCACCTTGTACCTCCTTGGAGTGGCCCCATGTGTAGTGATCTAAAAAGACCTGTGAATCAAAATACTTATAGTATTTAATCATTTTTTGATTCTTCCAAGATACAGGATCTGGCTCCAGTTTCTTGGATGCTGAACAGAAATGAGATATCTGAAAGATGTGACCTGTTCCAAGTACCTTAATGTCTTGATCTTCACTAGTTTGTGAATTTTGCAGCAACCAGAGTATTTATTTTCACTCCTAGACAAAAGCAATAGGGAGTGAAATGAGATATAGCAGTGCAGCATAATTTGGATTGATTTGGACAAAAAAGAAACCCTTCAGAGGATTATCTGAGTGTTTTGTGTATGTGACATCACTCATACAGATGCAGGGTTTGGAAATAGCCAAAATGTTCTGATCTTCTACTATTTATCTGATTTTTCACCATCCCTAGCTAGTACTCATCTGACTTCATGCTTCCTTTGGAGGGACAGCAGGGTCAGATCTGTCAAATGTTCAACTGCAGATCATAGGGAAGAGAATCAACTCTCGGGTGAAAACGAAAGTATCAGCAGGCTGCTCAGATCACTGTAGACTCTGAATTTAGATCTGAGGGGAGCTGGTGTGCTTATCATGTCCTCATTTTGGTGATGAGGATATTGAGGCTCAGAGGGATTAGATGATGTGGCGAAGGTCACACAGCTGGTAGCAGAAGCTTTGTTTCACGCTGCTGCCTATGCAGAGTTCAGACAAATCACACTGCATGCTCTGATTTCTGTTGCTCTCTATGCTGACCAGAAGCCAGAGTTCTTGCTTCAGAAGGAGTGCGCTACAGCAGAATAATCCCGGAACAGCACAGAGCTCTGAGAGCGATTTACAGCCAGTCTTGTGAAATTTGGGTGTGTGGCTCAAACTAACCTCAGTCAATCACTGCTGGCTCTTTCTCTGGTTTGGAGGAGGGGGGTAGCGTATTTGTTTTGCTTGTTTCTTTAGTTGTAGTTATGAACTGATATTTTGAACAGATACACTTTTTTCTTGCAAATCTTTGTTTCTGCTAAGGTTAATTAAATTGGGCAATTGTGTGTCATATCTAGCACCAAGGGAAAATAGAGGCTCCTTCTTTCAAACCTACACGTGTTTCTCTGCCCCTACTATTTCATGTATCCCGGCCGTGTAGTTCATATGTCTTAATTCTGTTATTTGAAAAGATTCCAATACATCTACTCATCAAAGGTCTCTGGAATGCATACCACATCCCTCTAATCAGAACTGGTTAGGGATAATTAGAAAAATAACTGATATCAAACTCTTTTCACGTTTCCTTCTGTATTGATTGTCCAAAAGGTGATTATTGCAGCTGCTTGGCTGGCTGTTCTCATTAGGAATCCATTGATTACGGGCTGCTTATGGTTCCACAGGCCAGGCGAGATGTGCTGCATTCGATCCACAGTATGAAAAGCCAGATAAGAAAAAGGAAAATTAAGGCCAGCATTTTATCATACAAGCTCTGGTAAAACTGCTTTACTTTCTCACTACTCCCCCAGTTCCCTCCCCAGAGAAACAACATTAATTAGTGTTTTCATGTATGCAGCCTTTGGAAGCAATACTCTTGATCTATTGAAGGGCACATTATTAATATTATCTGCTGTGTCTGCCCTTAATAAGGTCAAAGGAATCTATGAATGCTGATTCATCACAAAGGCCCTGGGAATGCACACTTCTGTGAAAGCCTATTTTATTTTCCTGTTGCAAGGTAAAACTGTGTTACAACCTCTCCCTTGTTTATCAGAAAGGTAAAGCTTAAAGAATCCACTATTAATTTGGAGAAAGGCCTAATCATTTCATCTGGCCTTCTTCATGGAGGGTTCTTTGTGACCAGGCTACATATAGGGGATACAGTGTTAAGGGAGGATTTGAATTCTCTAAATGAACAATAATTGCTCTCAGGAGATTCTTGTCAGAATAGATTTCCCTCTGAGCTCTCAGCTTAAATTTCTTTAATAGTTATTAATGCCGTTGTATTGGCAGTGTTCCTCTCCCACCATGATAAAATCTTTCCAAAGAGGATTTCTACTGAATATATTCAACCAGATTTAGGAAGACAAGATACTGAGAAAAAGAATTGATTTTTTCTCTTTCCAAAGAGTATAATAATGGAGACAGACATTGGTCTGTCTTATATCACAAAATCTTCAAATTACTTCAAAATTGCACAAGATAGTCCCTATAATATGCTCAAAATGTAAAGGCTCCCAATTTAGTATTTAATTTGTGCTTTCTGAAAAAGAGTTGTTTCATATTTCTACTGAAAATATTGTAGTTCTGGAATTTGGGGGATTATCAGCAGAGGACAAATGTTGGCATTAGTCCCCACACACAGATACATAGCAAAGACCAGTGAATATTTGCCGACTTGTGGATAGTTGTCAAGATAAAAGCTAAAATTCCCTAGGAGTCATTTCAATATGGCTCCCATTTACAGCAAGTGATTAGAGTTTCATCTTTTACATAATATATTTCTTAAATAAGTGTGACTATATAACTGTGGAATCTAAGCACTGAAGTTTTAGAGAGCTCTCCTTTCATATCAAATGCAGGCACCAGCTGAGAAGTCATCATCTAGCATTCAGTTGTGGACTTATATTATTTTTTCCATTTCCAGATTTGCAATGATATTTCTTAGAATATGTGAAAAGTTTTGGCATCAATCCTAACCAAATAACTTGAATATTAATAAAGTGAGTGGTGAAGTAGGTTCTTTTTCAAAGCATTGAAAGTAGTATTTGATTCCACTTGGCTGAAAATGTTGTGGAAAATTTTGATTACTAGCTCATGTCAGGAAGCTTTTTATTAATCATATATATATATATATATATATAAATCCCTACTGGGTTCTGGGCCCTTGCTTGAACTTAGAGGTATAAAGATACCTAAACCAGGGCTTCTGGTCAATATGTCTGATTATTAGTAAAATATGGAGCATAGAGGAGATAAAAAGATTTCCTAGTTGAATATGCCACAGAATATGAAAAGATCATAGTCCGTTGTGGAAAATTTGACCACTTGTAGGTGAGTGGCTGGAGGAGAGTTTGAGAATTAAGGCTGGGCCATGCCATTCAGCACTTCATAAATCAAACTGGGGAGATTGGATAATTTGTTGTATGGCCAACAAAAAATTAACCTTGGATGAAAGGGTTGCCTGTGCCCTTTAGAAAGTTTTTGACTGTCCATAAATCCAAGGAAAAGAAGAAGAATTCAGGCTACAGTATGCCTCACATGTAAACTATACTGAGATATAATCCTGAATGTTGCATTATTCTACTGAGGGCTTTTTACTTATTTATTTACTTTTAGCAATTTCAATAACATACTTGGAAGATGCATTCCAGTTGGGAAATCACTAATTTTTCTTTTTCATTGCCAACATCATTGTGCCTCTAGGAAAGGTGCCTGATCTTCAGGTGGGATAAAATATCTTGCATGTACTCTTCATTTGACTTCTGATTTACATAGTAACTCTGTTCAGCAAGGAACACCTTGCATAGTTTCTTGGTGCTGACTTGGATTTTATTTACAGCTGCCCTAAATTGTATTATCATGACATACCAGTTGTTCAGTATTCAACGTGGTTCCTCTGTAACTTAATATGATTTATTTCTGACTTGGATTTTTTTTTTTAATCAAATACTGACTTTCCCTAAGAGGATCATGTAGAAATGTTGTGCATGGGAAAAGGTCAAAAACATGAATACTGACCCAGGGACACAAATACAGGGCAGAAGAGATGGTGCCACGGAAAACTAGCTCACTCCTTTGTCTGTCTCTCATTTACTCCTAAATGTTGTGGAGTAACTGCAAATTTTAGCATATAAAATAAAGTTAGGACGTAGTTTTCTGCTGACAATCTGTTATTTCAACCTCAAAGTTCCAAAATTCACTTGAAAGCTGCATTTTCATTTTATCTTGATCCAATGCACACAATTTTAAGGTAAGTAGTGGCTCTGATACTATCCAGGGGTTGAACCTAGGTCTCCTGCATTGCAGGCAGATGCTTTACCCTCTTAGCCACCAGGGAAGCCCCTGATACTACCTAAGAAGCAAATATTTCTTGCAATCTATTTCTGACTGATTTGAATGAGCTCAAAGTAAATGATACAGAGATGAATTAAATGTCCCTTGAAATACACCCAAACTTAATAATTAGGAGAAGAGTGTTTGAATAAACACATTCAGATTGTTATTGAGCATATACAAGCTTAATCGTCCATATTTTGAAAAGGCTGTGAGTCTGTGGCATATTCTGGGGAGCTGAGCTGATTACACCATAAATAAAAATGGCAGTGGAGGCATTTGTTTTATCATTTAATTAAGCAGGAGGAATTATTTCATTCCTAGAGGGACTTAGGGAAGACTAATAATCAGACAATCCTGACAAAAAGAACAGAAAATAAGAAAGCATTATCATTTAAAAGTATGAAATCACTTCTCGCAGAGTCTTTTATGATCTAACAGTGTTTTTCTGTTGGTAATGTCAAATTAAAACTTTCCCTAAAGCATTGGATTAGTAGATGGGTCTTCATATGACACCCAGGGCTCATCGTCTCCTGTTACTCAACTAACATCCCTTTGTTTGTATGTTTCCAAATCATTGCTTTCAGAGTCTCCTCTATGCAAAATCCTTGCTCTGTCATTGGCTTGCTATCTTCATCTTGAGCAAGGTACTTAATATCTTTGAGTCTCAGTTTCCACATCTGTAAGTGAGAAGTGAAACATTAGACTCATGTAAGGTTGCTTGGGATTGAATGAGGCTCAGTGGAGGATGTGCTTAGCTGGCTTTGCAACTTCTTTTCTAATGTTGAATCCTATTGGCATGTAGACTCAGATTAGGCCTTCCAGTGTCATTCTCTGACTCTTTCTAACATATCTCATGCAGGCTCTGCTGGTTTTGGTATTTTCCAATCCACCAATACCCCTGGCACTGTACCATATCTGTTCTTGTTCCACATTATTCCCCCATACATGGAACCTCTAATGACAGTGCAATCTTTATATAGAAACTTTGAAGTAGAAATATTATTTGTCAACTGAATATAAAAATAGGTTCATAGCAAAAGAAAGACTGAATATAAATGAAGATGAAATTATGCATGTCCTTGAAACATATATACATATAAATAGAAAGTACTCACTTTTTACTTAAAAAGGGGAAAGGTTCTGGGATCTTTCTGTTACTATTCTGGCTGTCCTAACCATACAGACAGATCTGGTTTCCCACGGAGGCTAAAGCTTATTTGTGATGTGTTGATGCTGCTCATTATTGTGGTTTTCTCAGAGGCCCCTCTGGAACAGACAGAAGTCCTCACTGCCTGCAAGCTGTGAGTCAGACATGGCATCTGCATGACTCATTACTAAATGATTCTTTACCAAGATTTTCCTCATCCTAATCACAGGTCCTCTGCTCATGTTTGATGCTGTTCCTCAGGGTCACTTCAGAGAGCCTGATTGTGCACCATGACCCCACTCTAATCTGTTTCCAGGGCTATCTTATTAGCCAGATGGTCTACAACATAATTTGTGTTCAGAGAATCCTCAAGGCAAACTGTCTTTCAGAAACTTACTCCCTTGGGTTATCTCAATCTTTCTCCTGTTCAAACACATATATTCTTGGGAAGAATACACATCAAGTCATCTCTCCATTGAAAATAGTGCGAATCTCAGATGGCGCTGGGACATAAAAGGAAGGGGAAAAAGTGCAAGTGGCTGAGGTTGAAGATGTCCATGAAAAGACTAGGGGAAGGATTTGGGACTGGTTTGCACACATGGAGGAGGACAGAGAAGAACCAAACCAAACCTGTTATGGTACACAATTCTGTTATGAGCTGGCTCTGCTCTTTATAACACTGTAGGCATAGTAGAATACTTGTCCTTCTCATTAGGAGTAAAACTCTTTATTGTTTATAGTATATTCCGCTTATTTAGAAGATAAAATCCATTTCTAGAACTAACCTTCTCAGAATGGCATTCAAGTTTTCAGAAAAGACCAGCACCAGCATATTTCTTATCCATTTGAAGGTTATAATAAATCTCTCTTTCCATTACTTCAGAAGTCCTTTAACCACATGACATTTTTAGTCCATGTGGTTTCCTTCTTCTCTCTAATCTTGGGAAAAATCTTTTACACCCAATCTCCCTAGATATATCAGTATGAAATTGGGTATGGTTATCTTGTCCCCCTAATCAGAAGGTCAGCAATTACCTGGGGCTTTTCCATCTCCCTTCTAGCTGAACACTGGCATTTAGTAAATCAAAAATTGGTTACAATTAGTGAAGCTAACTGGCTCCATGAGTTATAGCTCAGAGTCTTTTCTGAAAGGGTGAAAGTTTAAATATGGTTTGAAGGGAGATTTTAGGTGAACTCTATTTGTCAAACAGTAGAATTAGCAACGTAAAAGACGAGAGATATTCTTCTGGGTAAAAGTGTCAAATTGCATGGGGAATGGAAATATTTCACAAGATAATTATTAAATTTTGAGCATCACTCTTACTGGATTAGGAATAGTTTTTCTTTTTCTTTCTTTCTTTTTAAACAGGTTTAAGGAGGTAGCTGTAAACAGGTTTCAGCCTAGAAAATTGTTTCAGCCTAGAAATCAGTACGGAGATCTTTTACATGTCTGGTAGACTTCCAGGTGCTAGAGTGATGTGGGATGTTTCAAAGGTTACAAATTCATGAAATAATTTGCAAACAATAAAGTGTTAACCTATGTGGTGTGGATCACAGATGTATCAGGACACTTGAAGAGGAGGGAAAGAGAACACCAGATGAAGAAATTGCAGAAAAGCTTTGTGGATAAGCTAAGTCTTGTACTGAACCATAAAAAATGAATACACATTTGTTTGTTTGTTTTAGCCAGAGGTAAGCAGAGTGGAAACTGGAGTGGGAGGAAAGATGCCAGTAATAATGAAAGTGGTTGGGAAAAATGAGTAGGTCTGGAAATGGGATCGAGAGTAGGAAGATTCTCCTCCCATGTGCTATACTTAATTGCTCAGTTGCGTCCAACTCTTTGTGACTCCATGGACTGTAGCCTGCCAGGCTCCTCTGTTCATGGGGATTCTCCAGGCAAGAAATACTGGAGTGGGTTGCCATGTCCTCCTTCAAGGGATCTTCCCAAACCAGGGATCAAACCTAGGTCTCCTGCAAGAGAAGCAGATTCTTTTACCGTCTGAACCACCAGGGACACATCAAAACTATAATTACATATAGAACAACTCTCTCTGAGAAAAATCTGAAGATTGGCAGCACAGTTTTACTGCAATTAAGGATCTAAAGAAAAAACATATTTGGACAAAAACCATGAAGGGAAAAGAAAGAATCTAGTCAGAATCCACATGTCCAGTGGGCGATCCCCAAAAGAAAGGGGACATCACAAACTCAGAGGTCCTTTCTAGGGAGTAGGGAAATTGAGCCCCACTTTGGGCTTTCCAGCCCTGGGGACTGGCTCTGGAAAAATGAGCTAAAAACAAGCAGGGCTTATCCACAAATGCACTTTCTCTGAGCTCCAGCACAGAGGCAGCAAGTTAGAAAGCACCAGGCCACTAGAGTTGGCCTGGTTGGCCTTCAAGGTCACCCCAACGTGACCCACAGTCAGCAAATGACTCTGGTTCCAGCACATTTCTAGAGAAGCCCTGGTCCATATTCAGTTCTAGCTCAAGACCCATTCAGCCAGGGTGGCAGCTTCCAGTATACCTTGGAAGAAGCCCTGGTCCAAGCTGGGCCCTAGTTCTAAATCCCTCCTCACCCAGACAGTGGGATTCGATGTGCCCTGAGAGAAGCCCTGGCCCACATCAGGTTCCAGCTGCAGCCCACTCAGCCAAAATTGCAGCCATGTGTCTCAGAAAGATCTCCAGTCCACACTTGCTTTAGCTCCAATCCTCTGGTCAAACAACTGGGCCCATTCAGTCTGCATAGGGATGCTCCCATACAAAGAGTGGGAGAGGTAACCCTTTCACCTAATTTATACACAAACACAGAAAGTCACACAAAATGAGAAGAGAGAGGAATATTTTCCAAATTAGAGAACAAGATACAACCCTAGAAAGAAGCTGCAATGAGACAGAAATAAGTAATTCAGCTGATAAAGAGTTTAAAGCAATAATCATAAAAATGCTCACTGAACTTAGGAGAATAGAGAATTAGAAAATACTTTTTAAAAAAGTCAGAGCTGAAGAGTATATGAGCTTAAATGAAAAAAATACTCACTCAGTTCAGTCACTCAGTCATGTCCAACTCTTTGAACTGCAAAGAGTCCAACCCTATGAACTGCATCAGGCCAGGCTTCCCTGCCCATCTCCAACACCCAGGGCTTGCTCAAACTCATGTCCAACAAGTTGGTGATGCCATCCAACCATCTCATCCTCTTTCATTCCCTTCTGCTCCTGCCTTCAATTTTTCCCAGCATCAGGGTCTTTTCCAATGAGTCAGTTCCTCACATCAGGTGGCCAAAGTATTGGAGCTTCAGCTTCAGCATCAGATCTTCCAATGAATATTCAGGACTGATTTCCTTTAAGATTGACTGGTTTGATCTCCTTGCAGCCTAAGGAACTCTCAAAAGTCTTCTCCAACACCACAGTTCAAAAACATCAGTTCTTTGGCACTCAGCTTTCTTTATGGTCCAACTCTCACATTCATACGCGACTACTGAAAGAACCATAGCTTTGATTAGATGGACCTTTGTGGCAAAATAATGTCTCAGAGTAACATCTCTGCTTTTTAATATGCTGTCTAGGTTGTCATAACTTTTCTTCCAAGGAGCAAGCTTCTTTTACTTTCATGGATGCAGTCACCATCTGTAGTGACTTTGGAGCCAAAGACTAGAGGAAATCAATAGCAAAATAAGTGGTATAGAAGAATACATAAATGACCAGGAAGATAGAATAGTGGAAATCACACAGTCAGAAGACTAAAAAGAAAAATGAGTTTAAAACAATGAGAATAACATAAGAAATCTCTGGGGCAACATCAAGCACAGTAATGTTCACATTGTAGGAGTTCCAGAAGGAGGGAAGAAAACAAATTTGATGAAATAATAGCTGAAAACTTTCTTAACCTATGGAAGGAAACAGATCTTTAACTGCAGGAAGCATGGAGTGTCCAACCAAAAGATAAACCCAATGTATGTACACCCAGACATATCATAATTAAAACAGTAAAACTTAAAGAGAATTTTAAAGGCAACAAGAGAAAAATAAGAATCACATATAATTCCCCACAACATTATCAGCTAATTTTTCAGCAGTAACTTTGCAGGCAAGAAGGAAGTAGCATAATATATGTAAAGTGCTGAAAGAAAAAAATTGCAACCAAAGATAATCTACCCCGCAAGCTTTTTATTTAGAATTGAAGAAGAGATAAATTTTCCCTGACAAGCAGAAACTGAAATAGTTCATCATTACTAAACTGCTTTACAAGAAATGTTGAAGGTATTCTTTAAGTAAAAAAGAAAATGCTCTAAGAAGAAAAAAAAAGTACACAAAGGAAAATATCTCAAGTGTAAAGGAAAATATATATTAAGGCAGTGGATCAACTACTTAAAAAGTTAGTATGAAAGTTAAAAAAATTATCCTCCTATTAAAATAAATAAACTGAAAAAATAAAGAAAGGTGAGTGCCGAAGAATTAATGCTTTCAAAAACAAAAGCCACAAAATTGATTATAACTACAATAAATAGTTAAGGTGAATACAAAGATGTAAAATGTGATGTCAAAACCATAAAACATTGGGAGGGAAGGAAAAAATGTAGAGCTTTTAAAGTGTGTTTGAATACATGGCTATCAGTTTAAAACAAATTATATACTATATACAGATCAATATAGATATTGATAAGAAAGTCTTCCTCAGTGATCAATGCAAAGAAATAGAGGAAAACAATGGAATAGAAAAAATTAGATCTCTTCAAGAAAATTAGAGATACCAAAGGGACATTTCATGCAAAGATGGGCTCGATAAAGGATAGAAACAATATGAAACTAACAGGAGTAGGAGATATTAAGAAAAGGTGCCAAGAACACACAGAAGAACTATGCAAAAAAGATCTTACTGCCCAGATAAGCATGCTGATGAGATCACTCACCTAGAACCTGACATCCTGGAGTCCAAAGTCAAGAGGGCCTTAGGAAGCATCACTATGAACAAAGCTAGAGGAGGTGATGGATATCCAGCTGAGCTATTTCAAGTCCTAAAAGATGATGCTATTAAAGTGCTGCACTCAATGTGCCAGCATATTTGGAAAACTCAGCAGTGGTCACAGGACTGGTTTCATTCCAATCCCAAAGAAAGGCAATGCCAAAGAATGTTCAAAATACACAATTGCACTCATCTCACACACTAGCAAAGTAATGTTCAAAATTCTCCAAGCAAGGCTTCAACAGTATGTGAACCATTAACTTCCAGATGTTGAAGCTGGATTTAGAAAAGGCAGAGGAACCAGAGATCAAATTGCCAACATCCATTGGATCATCAAAAAAGCAAGAGAGTTCCAGAAAAACGTCTACTTCTGCTTTATTGACTACACCAAAGCCTTTGACTGTGTGGATCACAATAAACTGTGGAAAATTCTTCGAGAGATGGAAATACCAAGCCACCTGACCTGTCTCCTGAGAAACCCACTTGCAGGTCAGGAAGCAACTGAACTGGACACGGAACAACAGACTGGTTTCGAATTGGGAAATGAGTACGTCAAGGCTGTATATTGTCACCCTGCTTATTTAATTTCTATGCAGAGTACATTGTGTGAAATGCTAGGCTTGAAGAAGCCCAAGTTGAAATCAAGATTGCTGGGAGAAATATCAATAACCTCAGATATGCAGATGATACCTTATGGAAGAATGCAAAGAAGAACTAAAGAGCCTCTTGATGAAAGTGAAAGAGGAGAGTGAAAAAGTTGGCTTAATGCTCAACATTCAGAAAACAAAGATCATGGCATCTGGTTCCATCACTTCATGGGAAATAGATGGGAAAACAGTGGAAAGTGACAGACTTTATTTTTTTGCACTCCAAAGTCACTGCAGATGGTGACTGAAGCCATGAAATTAAGAGATGCTTGCTTCTTGGAAGAAAAACTGTGAGCAACCTAGACAGCATATTAAAAAGCAGAGATGTTATTTTGCTGACAAAGGTCCGTCTAGTCAAAGGTATGTTTTTTCCAGTAGTTATGTATGGATGTGAGAGTTGGACTATAAAGAAAGCTGAGCACTGAAAAATTAATGCTTTCGATTTGTGTTTTTGGAGAAGACTCTTGAGAGTCCCTTGGACTGCAAGGAGATCCAACCAGTCCATCCTAAAGGAAATCAGTCCTGTATATTCATTGGAAGGACCGATGCTGAAGCTGGAGCTCCAGTACTCTGGCCACCTGATGGGAAGAGCTGACTCATTGGGAAAGACCCTGATGCTGGGAAAGAGTGAAGGCAGGAGGAGAAGGGGACAACAGAGAATGAAATGGTTGTATGTCATTACCGACTCTATGGACATGAGTTTGAGCAAGCTCCAGGTGCTGGTGATAGACAGGGAGGCCTGGCATGCTGCAGTCCATTGAACTGCAAAGAGTCAGACACAGCTGAGTGAACTGAACTAATGGATATTGATATATATGAACCCTGTGGTAATTACAAATGAAAAAAATATACTACATAAAGGAAAAGGAACCCTAATATAAAACAAAGAAAATTTTCATGCCACAAGGAAATAGCATAAAAAAAATAACAGAGAAGAGCTACAGAAACAACCAGAAAAGAAATAACAAGTTGACAATATAAACCTATCAATGATCACTTTAAATTTAGATTGATTAAATGTCCCAATCAAAACATATAGGGTGACTGAATGGATTAGAAAATGTGACCCATCTACATGCTGCCTACAAGACTCACTTCAAAGCTAAAGATATAATACATACAGACTGGCCATAAAGGATTATATTGAGCACAGTTCCTCGGAAAAGACTTTGAAATGGAGTAGATACATGTGTTTGTATCACTGGGAAAGAAAAGAAATAAAATAATAAATAAATGCAATAAATAAGTAAACTATAAAAAGGAAAGTAATGGATTGTATAGAGAGTTTCTATGCAAGTGGAAATGTAAAGAGACATAGAGTGACAATACTTACTTTGAAAATAGACTTTGAAATAAAGATTATAGCAAAAATCAAGGAATGGCATTATATAATGATAAAAAGTTCATTCATAAATAGAAATACCTAACACATAAAGCAAATATTATCAGATAAAGTGAGAAATTGATAATACTACATAATTATAGAGGACTTTCAAAGCCCAGCCCACTAATATCAATGGATAGATCATCCAGATAGAAAACCAATAAGGAAATATTGATCTTAAATGATACATTAAACAGATGGATTTCAGTGGTTAAGCCTCTGCACTTCCAATGCAGGAAGAGTGAGTTCAACCCCTAATTGGGGAAGTAGGGTTCCACATGCCCCATGGCACAGCCAAAAAACAAATAAACAATAAACAGATGGATTTAATAGATATCTACAGAACAGTCCATTCTCAAACAGAATACACATTCTACCAGCAAAAATCCAATGGATAAGTGAAGAAATCAGAGGAAATGAAAGAATTCATTGAAATGAATGAAAACAGACACATTTTTCTAAAATGTATGAAATACAGCAAAAGAGATTCTAAAAAATTTAAATCTTTATATCTTTATATGGGCCTGACTCATAAAACAAACAAACAAACAAACAAAAAACTCAAACAAACAATTTCACTTTATCCTTAGAAGAAGTGGAATAGTCAAAGTCCAAAGTTAGTAAAAGAAAGAAAATAAAGATTAGAGTGTAAATAAATGAGCTAGAGACCAAAGAGAGAGAAAGAGAATGAGAGACAGAGACAAAGAGAGAGGATAATGAAACCAAGAGCTGCTTTTTGAAAAGATAAACAATACTGATAAACCCTTTAGCCAGACTCATCAATAAAAAAAGAAAGAATGCCCAAATAAATGAAATTAGAAATAAAAAAGAAGTTATAACTAAAATCACAGATATATAGTCATAAGAGAATACTACAAATGATTACATGCCAACAATTTGGACAACCTAGAAGAAATGGATAAGTTCTTGTTGTTGTTGTTCAGTCACTCAGTCGTGTTCAACTCTTTGTGACCCCATGGAATGCAGCACACCAGGTTTCCCTGTTCTTCACCATCTCCCAGAGTTTGCCCAAATTCATGTTCATTGAGTCGGTGGTGCCATCCAACCATCTTGTCCTCTGCTATAGTCACCGTCTGTAGTGATTTTGGAGCACAAGAAAATAAAGTCTGTCACTGTTTCTATTGTTTTCCCATCTACTTGCCATGAAGTGTTGAGACCACATGCCATGATCTTAGTTTTTTGAATGCTGAATTTTTAAAAATTAATTAATTAATTTAATTTGAGGTTAATTAAAATATTATGGTAGTTTGGCATATATCAACATGAATCAGCCACAGGTGTACATACGTGTTGAGTTTCAAGCCAGCTTTTTCACTCTCCTATTTCACCTTTATCAAGGGGCCCTTTAGTTCCTCTTTGCTTTCTTAGAAACATATAATCTTTCAAGACTGAATCAGGAGGATATAGAAAATCTGAACAGACTGATTACAGTAATGAAATTGAATCAGCAATTTAGAAAAACACTGCTTGCAAAGTCCAAGATCGTATAGCTTCTCAGGGGAATTCTACCAAACCTTTAACAAAGAGCTAAGACCTATACTTCTCAAACTGTTCCAAGAAACTGAAGAGGAGAGAACACTTCCAAACTTATTCTATGATGCCAGAATTAACCCAATATTAAGATCAGACAAAAACACTACAAAAAAAAAAAAAAGAAAAAGAAAAATGCAAGCCAATGTCATTGATGAATATAGATGTATGAATCCTCAATAAAATATTAGCAAACTAAATTCAATAATGCATTAAAAATATCATACATAATGATTGAG
Source organism: Ovis aries (assembly GCF_016772045.2). NCBI lineage: Eukaryota > Metazoa > Chordata > Mammalia > Artiodactyla > Bovidae > Ovis > Ovis aries. The sequence goes on along the minus strand of NC_056076.1, from coordinate 14,013,610 downwards.
TGGGGTTTATTTCAGGGATGCATGTATAATTCAATATTCTCAAATCAATCAATGTGATATATTACACTAACAAAAGAAAAAATTAAAACCATATTATCATTTCAACAGATGCAGCAAAAATATTTAATGAAATTCAACACTCATTCATGATGAAAACTCTCAACAAAGGGGGTATATAAGAAACATACCTTTACACAGTTTATGACAACCCACCACTAATATTATATCCAACAGAGCAAAGATAAAACCTTTTCTTCTAAGAACAGAAACAAGACAAGTATGTACAGACTCACCACTGTTATTCAACGTACTAGCTGCGGCTAGTCCTAGCTGTGGCTAGAAAAACAAAGGCACACGAATTGGAAGGGAAGAAGCAAAATCGTCACTATTTTCAGATGACATAATACTATACATAGAAAGCCCTAAATTATTAGAACAAATGAATTCAGTAAAGTTGCAGAACACAAGATTAAAATACAGAAATCTGCTGTATTTTACTTGCTAATAAGTATCAGAAAGAGAAAGCAAGAAAATAATCCCATTTATAATCATATTACAAAATACATTTGACCCTTGAACAGCACAGGTTTGAACTTCATAGGTCTACTTATACATAATTTTTTTCAATACATACATACTACAGTGCTACACAATCCATGACTGGTTGAATCTGTGACTGTAAAACTGCAGATACAGAAGGCCATCTATAAAGTTATACACAGACTTTTGATCGAACTGGGAAGTTGGTGCCTTTATCAAAAGCGTTGTTCAAGGGTCAGTGTACCTAGAAACAAACTTAACCAAGGAGATGAAAGACCTGTACTCTGAAAACTGAAAGACATTAATGAAAGAAATTGAAGGCAAAACAAATAAATGGAAAGATATACCATGATCCAAGATACAACAGTCATAGCCTTCTGTGTTTGTGAAGGATTCTGGAACTTCCTGGCCACTTGCACTTGGTTTAAGGCACAAAGTTGAATTGTACATGCTGAGAAAAGTGAAAGTGAAAGTGTTAATCTTTCAGTCTTGTCCAACTCTTTGCAACCTCATGGACTCCAGCTTGCCATGCTCCTCTGTCTATGGGATTCTCTAGGCAAGAATACAGGAGTGGGTTGCCATTTCCTGCTCCAGGGAATCTTCCTGACCCAGGGATCGAACCTGGGTCTCATGCATTGCAGGTGGATTCTTTATCATCTGAGCCACCTGGAAAGTCCACACACTGAGAAGCAAGTGCAAAAAGCCTCGTGATATGGTTTAGTTCATGTGTAGATCCACTGCCCACCCAGCATTTGTATCTCAGAATGGCTGAGTGTTTCCTTTCTCATCATTATCTTGTATCTAGTAATTCTTGTGGAAAATTTTTATTTCCTGTTTATGAAAGAAATATGTATTAAAGTACTATGTGTAAAACGTGGGCAAGAGAAAGAGTCTATGAACATATTTATGATTAACAAAGCTGGAATTGAATCATGTTGGGCTTGCACCTGCTCAGCCTTAATGTTGCCAAGATGTGGAGTGAGGTGGGAGGGAGCTTTCAGAAATGGGGAGTGACAGATGGGAGTCAGGGCTACGGAGTCAGGAATTGTACTAAACTGAGGAACAGATAGGCAAGGCTGGGCAGTTTAGCTGGATGCTGAGGCAAGAAGATACTTGCTCTTCCTGCAGCTGTTTGCTTGGAACCAACTTTTGTGGCTGTGCTCACTCGTAGTTGCTTTTGAACTGTGGTGTTGGAGAAGACTCTTGAGAGTCCCTTGGACTGCAAGGAGATCCAACCAGTCCATCCTAAAGGAGATCAGTCCTGGGTGTTCATTGAAAGGACTGATGTTGAAGCTGAAACTTCAATACTTTGGCCACCTGATGTGAAGAGATGACTCACTGGAAAAGACCCTGATGCTGGGAAAGATTGAGGGCAGGAGGAGAAGGGGACAACAGAGGATGAGATGGTTGGATGATGTCACTGACTCAATAGACATAAGTTTGGGTGAACTCCGTGAATTGGTGAGGGACAGGGAGGCCTGGCGTGCTGCAGTTCATGGGGTCGCAAAGAGTCAGACACGGCTGAGCAACTGAACTGAACTGAACTGAATTCACACATAGTTCTCTGAAGCGTCCCTCATGTGAAAGCTGAGTGAGAGGCTGGCAATGCCTCCTTTTGAGTCAAGACTGGCTCTCTGCCTTTGATGGCATTTCTGAGCTGATGATAGTAGCAGTTCTTCCTGAATTTGACCTAGGGATTGTGAGGATGTCACATAGAAACTGAATTCCTGAATCCCCAGGGTCATCACTGTCCTATTTGGTCACGGCAGCTGGGGCTGAAGGCTCTGAAATGGGACATGTAACTAGGTCTTTGCCTCATTTTAGCAGTCATATTCACATTTTCAAAAAATGATGTATTTTCCCAGGCAGGCATGTGGCTACCTATAGCAACCTTTAGCTAAATGAAAGCGTTCTTTTGGTCTCTGGGGAACCAGCTGCTGACAGATGAGCTTCTAGAATTTAGAATTTCCTGGGTTTGTTATTTGCCTAACAAAAGAGAAAAATATATTTTGGATGCAATTAGACCATTTTTTTGGGGGGGAGGGGTCTTCTCCCCATCTCCTACCTGAGAAATAGAAGAAGAAAAGTGAAGGACAGGCATTTTCCACTGCCACTGATATTTTGAAGCCCAGTGTGGGTGAGATACTATCTGATGACAAATAAAAGATTTGTATGTGTCCTTTAAGCTCTCTGAAAAGCTGCAATTCCAGGAGTACAGTTTGAATAAGAGAGACATTCTCAATATATTCAAATAAAGCACAAGATTTTTATTTTATTATGATGCAATGCACTAAAGCTTCTGTGCAGAGCTAGGAGCTCCCAAAGGAAAGCAATTTCAAAGCAACTAGCACAGATTGGGAAGAGCATGCTGACCCTAAGAGTTGTAGCAGGAAGGATCATATATTCTTGTTATTCAGCACCATAGATAGGATGCTGTGCCCACCCGTTTTTATTAATCTATTGTAATATATGTCATTCTGATTTTGTTACTACTTATAAACACTGTTATAGTGATAACTATTTTAAAGTTATCTTTAGTTATACTTTATCTACAGTAAAAATCAACCAATTTTAAAAGTACAATTCAATGAGCTTTAACAAGTGTATGTAGTCATGTACCACCAAAATGATCAAGCTCTGGAACATTTCCATCAGCCTAAAATATTCTCTGTGCTCTTTGCAGTCAATTCCCATAAACCCCCTCCATCCCAGCCCATGGTAACCACTTACCCCTTTTCTAACACTGTACTTTTGTCCTCTGCTGATTTTCTAAACTAATTTTTAAGCAAATACCATATTGTTTCCATGCATGTATGAATATTACTAATCTAATTTTAACCAAGTTTTAATGGATGACCTTAGAGCCATTCTGTCTCTTTAAGGTAACTTTGTAGATTTCCACTTCAGTCTGTAACATATGATCCACATGTGATCACAGTTTAGCTCATTTCCTTCTTTCCCCCCCCCCCCCCCCCGCCTCCAAGTTCTTAGTGGGGAGCAGTTTACTGTTACCTTTAAGAATTGTGAAAGGTCGTATATACTCATGTATGCTGGGATTCAGGGAAAGGTCAAGAGGAGAGGGTAATCAGCAAGAGTCTAAGGAGGAAGAAGGTGAGCATTACTGACAGTCTTGCAGGATGGAAAATATGTGGTTGCCTTTGGAGGGGGTGGAGGATGGAGATACTTCTTCTGGGACAGCAAGTTAGAATAGATATTGCTAACAGGTTAACATAGAGGTGAAAAAATGCCACTAAGCCATGTGTTGAGAGTGATTAGAATAGATAAAATGAGGGACTCTGTAGATAGGATTAAAGAAGTGTGCTTGAAGTTTACAACCACTGGAGGAAATACAATGCAGCAACAACTAGGTATAGAGAAAGAAATTGCTAAGGAGCATTGAGAGACCAACTGCTCCTTTAGGTATCATTTGGGTACCATTCTCTATGAGTTCTTCTTAGATAAGAGATCTTTAATTCCACTCAAAGTTTTATTAAAAATGTTTTCATTTCTACAGAAAAGTTTTAAGAACACTATATTGTATTCCTGTATATCCTTCAAATAAATTCAATCCACTGTTAATATTTTGCCACAGTTTCTTTCTCTGTCACATAAAACATCTACAGTATTATAATTACTGTAATAATTATTATCATCTTGCTGAGCCATTTGAAAGTAACTTGCAGAGGTCATGACATCATTCCTTTAGCACATATTTCCTAAGAAAGTAGATATTTTAAAAAACATAACCATAGTTCAATTCTCAAAATAAAGAAATTTAATATTGATACAAAAGTACTATCTAATATGAAGTTCACACTCAAATTTCTCTTGTAGTAATGGCTACATGATGTTAAACCAAATCATCTTATGACTCAAAGGAATGAAACTGATGAGGAACTAGAGGTCATGTGGTTACTATTTGAGACAAGAGGGATAACAACTGACCAGCTGAATTTCTAGTATTATGGAGAAAGAAAGTGAAAGTGAAGTCACTCAGTCATGTCCGACTCTTTGCGACCCCATGGAGCTCTACTGGGCTCCTCTGTCCATGGGATTTTCCAGGTAAGAATACGGGAATGGGTTGCCATTTCCTCCTCCAGGAGATCTTCCTGACCCAGGGATTGAACTCGGATGTCCCGCATTGTAGGCAGATATGTTACCATCTGAGAGTGTCCAATAAATATTTGTTTAATTTACCTAAAGTATTTGGACACTGCTTAAAAAGTCATTTGCTTAGTTTTCATCTCTTATTTTTAGTTTTGGGTACCTCTCTGTTAATGGGTGAGCAAGCTAGCCCATTAGCTGTTTGAAACACTTCATCTTAGCTCCATTTCTCCTGTGCCTTGTAACAAGCAGGACTGTACAAAGGAAAACTCTTTTTATGGTCCCAATTCATATCAACCAAATACCAAGGAAAGGATCCTAATATCTTTCTAAAATGTTTTCATTTATCTTGGTGTTTAGTTGTCATAAAATCGTATGTTTAAAGTGTCCACTGGGTGTAAATGGTCCTATAAACTCTTGTAACTGAGTGACATGTGATAATGAAAGTACCTTCACAAAGAACAACAAAATAGATCTTTTTTTATTGTAATCATCAAATACTGTGCCCCAAGGTATTGATTGAATTATACATAAACCTGATATGGAGCTATAAAAGGATGATGGTATACTCATGCACAACAAACCAAACAGAGATTAAGCTGCAAGAAATAACCTTGATCCTAACAACATCCAGAATCTGCTGGATGTATATTGAAACAAAAATATTTGCAGACAAAAATATTTCCTGCAGGTATGTAATTTGTTAGGATTATACTGTAAGAAATTTTATCAATCAAAAACTAGGAAAGATTTTTTCAGTCTTTGTTATCTGAGAGAGAATCGTATTCCAAAGAGCCTCTCTAAATTTTGTTCTAGTTCTTTCTTTACTACCATTTATTTTATGTCACTGTGTTTACTTGGACTTGTTTTTATTCTGCTATGGAATCACCTTGAGTATTTTTAAAATAAAGGGTATGTTGATGGGTTAAAAAAGAAGCTTAGTGTTTCTCTTTGAAGGCAGATATACATATATATGGTTAACTTATATTTGACAGAGATGCCAAAGAAATTAAATGGGGAAGGGGTAATCTTTTCAATGAATAGTGCTGGAATGATTTTACAGCTGTGTATGTAGACAAACAAACAAGCAAAAGCAGAAGGAAAAATAGCCTCAGTTCAGTTCAGTTCAGTTCAGTCACTCAGTCGTGTCCGACTCTTTGTGATCCCATGAATTGCAGCACGCCAGGCCTCCTTGTCCATCACCAACTCTTGGAGCTTACTCAAACTCATGTCCATCGAATTGGTGATGCCATCCAGCCATCTCATCCTCTGTCGTCCCCTTTTCTTCCTGCCTCCAATCCCTCCCAGCATCAGGGTCTCTTCCAATGAGTCAATTCTTCACATCAGGTGGCCAAAGTATTGGAGTTTCAGCTTCAACATCAGTCCTTTCAATGAACTGATTGAATCAGTCCTGAACCCAGGACTGATTTCCTTTAGAATGGACTGGTTGGATTTCCTTGCAGTCCAAGGGACTCTCAAGAGTCTTCTCCAACACCACAGCTCAAAAGCATCAATTCTTTGGCACTCAGCCTTTGTCACAGTCCAACTCTCACATCCATACATGACCACTGGGAAAACCATAGCCTTGACTAGATGGACATTTGTTGGTAAAGTAATGTCTCTGCTTTTGAATATGCTATCTAGGTTGGTCATAACTTTCCTTCCAAGGAGTAGGTGCCTTTTAATTTCATGGCTGCAGTAACAATCTGCAATGATTTTGGAGCCCCCCAAAAACAAAGTCTGACACTGTTTCCACTGTTTCCCCATCTATTTGCCATCAAGTGATGGGACCAGATGCCATGATCTTAGTTTTCTGAATGTTGAGCTTTAAGTCTCAGTTTTAACCTAATACCACATAGAAAAATTAACTTGGAATGAATTTTGTTCCTAAATGTAATAGCTAAAATTATGTAACATCAAAATAAAAACAAGAAAGAAATCTTAGTGACTGTCAGTTTGGCAAAGAATTATAAAATACCAGAAAAAAAGTCTTAAAATAAAGAAGATTAAAGTTAAAAGAAAACAATTACTTCATCCAAGTTAAAATCTTTTGCTCTTCAGAAGACAGTGTTATGAAAATAAAAAGGCAAAGGCACATTCCAGTTAAAAACACAGCAAAATATGTATTTAATAATGGATTTTGTTAGATGCTTGCTTCTTGGAAGGAAAGCTATGACAAATCTAGACAGTGTATTAAAAAACAGAAACATCATTTTGCTGACAGAAGTCCATATAGTCAAAGCTTTGGTTTTTCCAGTAGTCATGTATAGATATGAGAGTTGGACCATAAAAAAGGCTGAGCACTGAAAAATTAATGCTTTTGAATTGTGCTGGAGAAGACTCTTGAGATCCCTTGGACTGCAAAGAGATCAAATCAGTCACTCCAAATAAAGGAAATCAACACTAAATATTCATTGGAAGCACTGTTACTAAAGCTTAAGCTCCACACTGGCCACCTGATGTGAAGAGCCAACTCATTGGAAAAGATGCTAATGCTGGGAAAGACTGTAGGAAAAGGATAAGAAGGGAACAGAGAATGAGACGGTTAGAGAGCATTGCTGACTCAATAGACATGAGTTTGAGCAAACTCCAGGAGATAGTGGAGAACAGAAGAACCTGGCATGCTATAGTCCATGGGATTGCAGAGTCAGGTACAATTTAGTGACTGAACAACAAATCTAGAATATATAACAACTCAATAAGAGGAAATCACTCAAATTTTGAGAAACAGCAAGAGTTTCTAAAGATATTTTATCAAAGAAAATGTACAGATGGCAAATAAGCACATTAAAAGTTGTTAAACATGATTAGTCATCGGGGAATTCAAATGAAAACCTTAGTGACAGACCACTACACTCCCATTAAGATGCTTAAAATATACAGAGTGAAGTAAGCCAGAAAGAAAAACACCAATACAGTATACTAATGGATATATATGGAATTTAGAAAGATGGTAACGATAACTCTGTATGTGAGACAGCAAAAGAGACACAGATGTATAGTACAGTCTTTTGGACTCTGTGGGAGAGGGAGAGGGTGGGGTGATTTGGGAGAATGGCATTGAAACATGTATAATTAATATATGAAATGAATCGCCAGTCCAGGTTCGATACAGTATACTGGATGCTTGGGGCTGATGTACCCGGACGACCCAGAGGGATAGTACGGGGACGGAGGAGGGAGGGGGGTTCAGGATGGGAAACACGCGTATACCTGTGGCGGATTCATGTTGATGTATTGCAAAACCAATACAATCAGTTCAGTTCAGTTGCTCAGTCGTGTCCGACTCTTTGCGACCCCATGAATCGCAGCACGCCAGGCCTCCCTGTCCATCACCATCTCCCGGAGTTCACTCAGACTCACGTCCATCGAGTCGGTGATGCCATCCAGCCATCTCATCCTCAGTCATCCCCTTCTCCTCCTGCCCCCAATTCCTCCCAACATCAGAGTCTTTTCCAATGAGTCAACTCTTCGCATGAGGTGGCCAAAGTACTGGAGCTTCAGCTTTAGCATCATTCCTTCCAAAGAAATCCCAGGGCTGATCTCCTTCAGAATGGACTGGTTGGATCTCCTTGCAGTCCAAGGGACTCTCAAGAGTCTTCTCCAACACCGCAGTTCAAAAGCATCAATTCTTTGGCGCTCAGCCTTCTTCACAGTCCAACTCTCACATCCATACATGACCACAGGGAAAACCATAGCCTTGACTAGATGGACCTTAGTTGGCAAAGTAATGTCTCTGCTTTTGAATATGCTATCTAGGTTGCTCATAACTTTTCTTCCAAGGAGTAAGCGTCTTTTAATTTCATGGCTGCAGTCACCATCTGCAGTGATTTTGGAGCCCCCCAAAATAAAGTCAGACACTGTTTCTACTCTTTCCCCATCTATTTCCCATGAAGTGATGGGACCGGATGCCATGATCTTTGTTTTCAGAATGTTGAGCTTTAAGCCAACTTTTTCACTCTCCTCTTTCACTTTCATCAAGAGGCATTTTAGCTCCTCTTCACTTTCTGCCATAAGGGTGGTGTCATCTGCATATCTGAGGTTATTGATATATCTCCTGGCAATCTTGATTCCAGCTTATGTTTCTTCCAGTCCAGCATTTCTCATGATGTACCCTGCATAGAAGTTAAATAAGCAGGGTGACGATATACAGCCTTGATGTACTCCTTTTCCTACTTGGAACCAGTCTGTTGTTCCATGTCCAGTTCTAACTGTTGCTTCCTGACCTGCATACAGATTCTCAAGAGGCAGGTTAGGTGGTCTGGTATTTCCATCTCTTTCAGAATTGTCCACAGTTTATTGTGATCCACACAGTCAAAGGCTTTGGCATAGTCAATAAAGCAGAAATAGATGTTTTTCTGGAACTCTCTTGCTTTTTCCATGATCCAGTGGATGTTGGCAATTTGATCTCTGGTTTCTCTGCCTTTTCTAAAACCAGCTTGAACATCAGGGAGTTCACGGTTCATGTATTGCTGAAGTCTGGCTTCGAGAATTTTGAGCATTACTTTACTAGCATGTGAGATGAGTGCAATTGTGTGGTAGTTTGAGCATTCTTTGGCATTGCCTTTCTTTGGAATTGGAATGAAAACTGGCCTTTTCCAGTCCTGTGGCCACTGCTGAGTTTTCCAAATTTGCTGGCATATTGAGTGCAGCACTTTCACAGCATCATCTTTCAGGATTTGAAATAGCTCTTCTGGAATTCCATCACCTCCACTAGCTTTGTTTGTAGTGATGCTTTCTATGGCCCACTTGACTTCACATTCCAAGATGTCTTGCTCTAGATTAGTGATCACATCATCATGATTATCTGGGTCGTGAAGATCTTTTTTGTATAGTTCTTCCATGTATTCTTGCCACCTCTTCTTAATATCTTCTGCTTCTGTTAGGTCCAGACCATTTCTGTCCTTTATCGAGCCCCATCTTTGCATGAAATGTTCCGTTGGTATCTCTAATCTTCTTGAAGAGATCGCTAGTCTTTCCCATTCTGTTGTTTTCCTCTATTTCTTTGCATTGATGGCTGAAGAAGGCTTCCTTATCTCTTCTTGCTATTCTTTGGAACTTGCATTCAGATGCTTATATCTTTCCTTTTCTCCTTTGCTTTTCACCTCTCTTCTTTTCACAGCTATTTATAAGGCCTCCCCAGACAGCCATTTTGCTTTTTTGCATTTTTTTCCATGGGAATGATCTTGATCCCTGTCTCCTGTGTCTCGAACCTCATTCCATAGTTCATCAGGCACTCTATCTATCAGATCTAGACCCTTAAATCTATTTCTCACTTACACTGTATAATCATAAGGGATTTGATTTAGGTCATACCTGAATGGTCTAGTGGTGTTCCCTAGTTTCTTCAATTTCAGTCTGAATTTGGTAATAAGGAGTTCATGATCTGAGCCAGAGTCAGCTCCCGGTCTTGTTTTTGTTGACTGTATAGAGCTTCTCCATCTTTGGCTGCTAAGAATATAATCAATCTGATTTTGGTGTTGACCATCTGGTGATGTCCATGTGTAGAGTCTTCTCCTGTGTTGTTGGAAGAGTGTATTTGCTATGACCTGTGCATTTTCTTGGCAAAACTCTATTCGCCTTTGCCCTGCTTCATTCCGCATTCCAAGGCCAAATTTGCCTGTTACTCCAGGTGTTTCTTGACTTCCTACTTTTGCATTCCAGTCCCCTATAATGAAAAAGACATCTTTTTTGGGTGTTAGTTCTAAAAGATCTTGTCGGTCTTCATAAAACCGTTCAACGTCAGTTTCATCAGCATTACTGGTTAGGGCATAGACTTGGATAACTGTAATATTGAATGGTTTGCCTTGGAGACGAACAGATCATTCTGTCGTTTTTGAGATTGCATCCAAGTACTGCATTTCGGACTCGTTTGTTGACCATGATGGCTACTCCATTTCTTCTGAGGGATTCCTGCCTGCAGTAGTAGATGTAATGGTCATCTGAGTGAAATTCACCCATTTCAGTCCATTTTAGTTTGCTGATTCCTAGAATGTAGACGTTCACCCTTGCCATCTCGTTTGACCACTTTCAATTTGCCTTGATTCGTGGACCTGAAATTCCCAATACTTGTAAAGTAATTAACCTTCAATTAAAATAAATAAATTTATATAAAAAATAAAAAAGAAAAAAATGAAAAAGACTGACAATATCAAGTGTTAATAGGATGTGGAACAACTCAAACTCTTATATACTACTGCTAGAAATGTGATATGGTATCATTACATTGAAAAACAGCTTGATAATATCTTCAAAATAAATGTACCTTCTATATGATTCACCTATTCCACTCAGGTATTTACACAGGGGAAAAAAAGAAAGCATACATTCATTTAAAATTTACACAAATTTTCAGAGCAGTTTTATATGTAGCAGCTAAAAACTAGAAACAACATATGAATGAACAATTTATAGTATATCCATACTATGAAATATTACTTGGCAATAAAATGGAAAAAATGTGATACATGTAACAACATGGATAAATCTCAAAATAATTATTCTGCATGAAAGAAGCCGAACAAAAACTGTATACCATATCAGTTCAGTTCAGTCCCTCCGTCATGTCTGACTCTTTATGACCTCATGGACTGCAGCACGCCAGGCTTCCCTGTTCATCACCAATTTCCAGAGCTTGCTCAAACTCATGTCCATTGAGTTGGTGATGCCATCAAACCATCTCATCCTCAGTTGTTCCCTTCTCCTGCCTTCAATTTTTCCCAGCATCAGAGTCTTTTCCAATGACTCACTTCTTTGCATCAGCTGGCCAAAGTGTTGGAGTTTCAGCTTCAGCATCAGTCCTTCCAATGAAGATTCAGGACTGATTTCCTTTAGGATTGACTGCTTTGATCTGTTCTATTTATAGGCAGTTCTAGAAAATGTAAACTAATCTATAATGAGAAAAATTAGATCAATATTCACTTGGGCATGAAGAGAGGGACAGAAGAGAAGAATTCCAAATAATCTTGGGAAAACTTTGGGGATGATGATTTTGGCATGTTCACTTATTGATTGTGATGATGGCTTCATACGTAGGTATTTATTAAAATCTGTCAAATTGTAATCTTTAAATATGTACTTTATTGTATGTCAATATTACCTCAATAAAACTATTTAAAAGATTGTTCCCAAACTAACTGATATTTTTGCTTATTTGTACCTTCATAGTAATCTAGTTTCTCTTTGGAAGGCAAGTGCCATAATATAAAGAACCCAGGCTGCTGAATTATGAGATATAAATTTGTGCCATTGCTCTGCCACTTCCCAGATGAGTAACCTTGTAAAAGTTCATTTGTGTTTAAGAAACTTAGTTTTCTTTCCTGGAAATTAGGCATAATAATAACTACCACACAGGATGATGGGAAGGTTGTATAATGTAGACAAAGCACCCCGAGCAGTGATTTCCATGTAGAATCATTTTTCTTCTCATTCTCTTCTTCTCTCCTCTCCACCAAGTCAAGCACAGTTTGCATGTGTAACACATGCTCAGTAAATCCTTGTTTGAATCATTTACCATTTGCTTGTTTCAATTCAGTTGGTTAAGGCATCAAAAACAGGAAATCAAAAATTGTCCAATTTTATTTTTTAAGTCTTGGCATAAAACAAGAGCAAACTTGGAGTACTTGTAACTAGAGTGTACGGGACAATTTGACTTCTGACATAGCTTTATATTCACTAAGCTACTCACTTCTCCATACACATAATACAACTATTTATAAAGATTTAGTTATAGCTATGCAATGAGACAACAGCTGAATGCTGAAGAATTCATGCTTTTGACTCTGTGGTGTTGGAGAAGACTCTCAAGAGTCCCTTGGACCACAACGAGATCAAACCAGTCAGTAGTCCAAAAGGAAATCAATCCTGAATGTTCATTGGAAAGACTGATGCTAAAGCTGAAGCTCCAATACTTTGGCCACCTGATGTGATGAGCTGACTCATTGGAAAAGACCCTCCTTGGTGCTGGGAAAGATTGAACACGGGAGGAGAAGGGGACAACAGAGGATGAGATGATTGGATGGCATCACCAAATCGATGGACATGAGTTTGAGCAAGCTCTGGGAGATGGTGAAGGACAGAGAAGCCTGGCGTGCTGCAGTCCATGGGTTGCAAAGAGTTGTTCTTCAGAGTGACTGAACAACATCAGAAAATAAAATGAGAATTTTGACCATAAAATTTTTGATGGGAAAAATTGCATAATTATTTCAAAATTTCAATGATATGAATTTGTCCAAACTATAGAAAACTTTTATTTTCTTAATTCAGAAGAGAGAAAAGGTTTGACTTGTTTAACACAATGGACATTCAAGAATTCAAGTAATAACTGTCTTCTTTAGGCTTTGAGAAACTTTCATATGAAGTATGCCATTGATGGTGTTTCATTCAAGCAGTTCCTTCTTGGCTCCTCAAGTCTAAAGGAGATTTAAGAAGCTACTGAGAAAAGAATACAAGTATTCTATTTTTAAACATCTCTGTCAGTAAGGCCATAGGAAAGTCCTCTGTAAGCCAGTTCCCTGTTAAAAGGCCACTCTGAAGCCTTGGTTGATACTTAAAGACAACTTGCTTTCCAGGAGTGAGTAGATAAGATGGAAAATTCTTTATATACTACTAGGTAACCAGCAGGAGATACAGAAAGCCAGTCTGGGTGGAGAGCATTGACAAAAAGCTACGCTATAATCTGGAAAAATTTAAAGCAGCTGCGTTTCTTTAAGCCATTGTTTAGTGACCACTTAAATGTTTGCTAGTATATCAAAAAACATCAAACCAACAAAATAAATTTCAAAACCATCACAAATTTACTCTTGATTAGTTTGGAATTTGTGTTGTACCAATAGTGCTTGGAAATTTGCCTTTGCTTAGAAAATTATTTTTTTCAAAGTTATTAACTGGATTCTGCTGTGGTTATTATGGAGTTCCTTAAAATATTCAAAGATAATATCTCTTTAAGGATCCATATATACTTAAAAATTTCTCACTTCTGGGCTTATAATAACAATGTCATTCAATTTCCTCATTAAAAGTAAGTTTTTGAGATTTAAATTACTTTTTATTTATTTTTTTATTGAAGGATAATTGCTTTACAGAATTTTGTTGTTTTCTGTCAAACGTCAACAAGAATCAGCCATAGGTAAATATATATCCCCTCCCTTTTGAACCTCCCTCCCATCTCCTGCCTCATCCCACCCCTCTAGATACAGAGTCCGTTTAAGTTTCCTGAGCCATACAGCAAATTCCCATTGGCTGTCTATTTTACATATGGTAATGTAAGTTTCCATGTTACTCTTTCCATACATCTCACCCTCTCCTCCCCTCTCCTCATGTCCATAAGTCTATTCTCTATGTCTGTTTCTCCATTGCTGCCCTGAAAATAAATTCTTCAGTACCATTTTTCTAGATTCTGTATATATGCATTGGAATACGATATTTATTTTCTCTTTCTGACTCACTTCACTCTGTATAATAGATTGTAGGTCCATCCACCTCATCAGAACTGACTCAAATGCATTCCTTTTTATGGCTGAGTAATATTCTATTTTGTATATGTACCACAACTTCTTTATCCATTTGTCTGTCTATGGACATTTAGGTTGGTTCCATGTTCTAGCTATTGTAAATAGTGCTGCAGTGAACAAAGGGATGCATGTGTCTTTTTCAATTTTGGTTTCCTCAAGGTGTGTGCCTAGGAGTGGGATTGCTGGGTCATATGCTGGTTTTATTCCTACTTTTTAATCTCCAGATCATCTTCCATAGTGGCTGTATCAATTTACATTCCCACCAACAGGGCAAGAGTGTTCCCTTTTCTCCAGATCCTCTCCAGCATTTATTGTTTGTAGACATTTTGATGATGGTCATTCTGACCCATGTGTGGTGATATCTCATTGTAGTTTTGATTTGCACTTCTCTAATAATGAGCAATGTTTAGCATCTTTTCTTGTGTTTGTTAGCTGCCAGGGTCCAGCCTCGGCAGGATCCAGGGGTACCCTCAGGATGAACGGCGTCGGCGAGTGCAGAGAAAGAGAGAGACAGAGAGCGAGAGCGAGCAGACTAGGGTGTGCAGCAGGGTCTGCTGTTCTGCTGCCACCGCTTTATTTTTCACAGTAATTTTTATACCCTAAGTTAGTACATTTCTAAAGGGAAATGAGAGATAAACATACAGAGCTAGTCTAACATTACATCAGTTTGCCCTTTATGAAACCCAGGATGTTTTCTGCATACTTCTTTGTTTATGAGAGTCTTTTCCATAGTGGATCTTTGTGCATTGTCTTTTGGCCTTGAGCTTAAGAGAAAACAGAAAAGTTGCAGTCTCATAGGGTAAAGGTACAGCAGGTTGCAACATAGTAGAAATGTAACATAAAGGTCAGTTCTTTTGCAGAAGTCACCAGCTAAATTTATACTCTTGGCTAAAATTAACAATTGTCTTATTGTTTTCACACTAGGGCTAAACTCCTATGTTTTAAATTCCTAACTATATTAACAATAGTTTTTATTGTACAACCTCAGCACATTAAGAGCAAAAACACAGCAAGCAAACATTGATCCAGTAACAACTTTATAGAATAATACTTTTTATGTTCTCTATAGGGCTTCCTCATCCCCCGAAGGACTCTGTGCCTATTAGGGCCTTTTGTGTTTTCAGGTTCTTTATGCTTTTTATGATTAAGATGTTGTGAACAATCATGCGCATTAATACCAAGGGCATAAACACATTTGTCAAGCAAACTAAAATGCTAGCAAAAAGGGGTTTAGGTTGAAATACTCTTCTCTTCCCGGATAATCTTATAGGATGCCACCTATAAGGATCCCACTGTCCAGGGGATATATTGATTAAAGTTTTAAGTTGGTTCTGTTTGGAAAGAGATCGGGGAAAGCCTTCTGCCTGTGTCACAGAAATTAGGGAGCAGTCTAGTAGAGCAAGCATCGGAAAGACAGATATCATCTTTAAGGTGAGTGCCGGGGCAGCTTTTCAAAATCCCTGGAGTCCTGATCCGCCTTGCTTGTCAGGTCTTCTCCACATGACCTTGTCATGGGTGGGAACTCGTGTGCTGGCTCCCGGCATCTCCCCCTTTTTTATTCTTTAAGACAACCAGATGGATCTCAGTCGCGAGCTTCTGAGTGCTGTGTTGGAGAGTTCTGACAGTACAAGGAAGGATTATAATGAGAAGGAGGACTAAGACTGCTACAGCAACATAACTGAAGACAGCTGATAGGATATTTTTTCCAGTAATAAATTTAGAGAAGGTATGAAAAAAATCATTAGCAGCCCCCGCAGTAGTAAACTCTAGATGGGCATGTTTTAGGGTTCTTATCTGGTCATGAAGCTTTCCTAGATCTAAACTAATGCTGGCGCTATTTCATACACCTGAAATATGATTTTTAATCCTTTTCCAATTATAATCTGTATCATTTACTTTTAGGGGTGTTACACAGATCCACCACTAGTCAGCATGACAGGATAATGTTAGCTTTACTTTTAAAGCCTGTAATTAAATTCCAATATGCATGACTGCTTTTTCTAACTTTATTTCTAATATCCTGTCTATAATCTCTTGCATAGGTAGGGCTAAAGAAACATTTTAGGACATAGTATTGACATATTGAGCAGTATGTACCTGTTGAGTCAATGATGTTGCTGCCACAGTAACAAAAGTAATTGCTGTTATTAAAGCTGACATCCCTAACATAAGTAGTCCTACAAACTGTCAGGATTGCATTAAATCTTGTAGTTGTTGTAGAATGGCTAGACCGTAATTGTCATACCAATAGGTACTTGCTGTGATGGGCACCATAAGGTAAGGTGGGCGTCGCAACACCACAAAGGAACACATATTATATTGAGGGGTTAGGCAGGATGAAAGCATGCATTGTTTACAGTAGATTATATTTGGTCCTCCTGAGTAGTTCATCTGTATATGAAGCTTTTCGGAGTTGTTAGTGAATAGAAAAATGTAAGGGGAGGGTAAGCAGGCAAGTACAGAATAGATAGAGTCATTTTCTGGCCGGGATAGGGTGACAAGAGAAGTGGCAGCAAGGGCTTTCCAAATTTCTGGCTGCCAAAAGGTCTTGCCCTTAGCTGTATAGGACAACATGGGGGGAACAAATTGATTATGATGTCATCTATTGGCCGCCAATGGCCATGGGACAGAATGATCATTTTAATTACAAAATTTAGTGGTATAGCCATGGACAGATTTTGGATCTTGACTTGGGTTTGGATTGCTCCAGTCTTGTACCGAATAGTTTCCACCTCCTGGTATTCTACAGTCTATTCTTGAATTGTAAGTACAAGACTTCTATACCGGATATCCTAGGCGGTTGTCAATAGTTTTCCATATGACGTCTGAAGGAGCAACATCAACACAATTTGGATATTTTGGTGGAGCGTTAAGGAACAAGGATTCACAGGGGTCAAGGACCCTGGGGCATACGATCTTGTAATACCCAAACTGACTGATCCACTTTTTCATATGTAAATTCTGATGCTCAGGAATCTGTAAGAATTGCCTTTTTGGAGGCTCCACTACATCCCTCTTTAGTGGGAGTAATAACGTTTTTTGTATGGCTAGTGGGGAAGTTAAAGCAAAGAGGAAGATCATCTGTTAACCCCCTAAAGGTATAATTAAAATTGATAGGATAATGATCTTTATCATAGGAAGTGTAGGATCCTCCCAAGAGATAAGGCTGGTTTGTGTGGACCCGTATAGGGTCACTGTTCCAAGTAACTACTTGGAAGGTCAGGGAATCAGGGAAATATGCCCAGTAATTTTCTGGAGTGGGAGAGGAGGCGCTTACCTGGCAGGAAAGTAAAGCAAGCATAGCAATAAAAACCCTTTCAGGAGAGGCTGAAGATCCCTGTAGAGAAGCTATTCCCTGAGCTTGGTGGCAGAGTGACTTAATTTGCCCCCACGTGGGTATGGAGGCTTGTTGAGTTGCCCGCGCAGGACGTCTTGGTGGTTTCCTGCGACGTAAAGGAATAGGGGGATCATGGTTTTTTATGTAAAGCCGTGACATCTGCTTAATGGGTGGTTCTACCATTTGTTCTTCTGGGATCTCTGCTGCCGGTTGTCTTAGAGTCTGCTGGACTTTCCAGGTGGGCGGCAGAGGCAGGGAAAGAGGAGTGCCCTTCCTCTTTTGTGGTTGAAGCAATGGGGGAACTGGATGTCTGGGGGACTGCGACATGGTGAGTCAGTCTGTCGAGGATCCAAATTGACGACTTAGCACCCTGGGGAAAAATACAAGCATATCCTCGGCCGCTGGTTAACAATGGGTCAGGACCCTTCCATTGTCCTGAAAGGTCTTTCCATTTAACCAAGGGTTTTGTACTCTGTTGTTCTGGACTCCAATGTTGGAGTATTGTAGTAACCCCAGATGAATCAGTGTTTAGATTGTTTATTACAAAAAGAGCATGTTGTAGAATCTGGTGAGGGGAACTATATCTAAACATATCTAAACATAGTTTAGATAGAGTAAAATTTTTGTAAAATATAAATTCTCTCTATATATAATAAATCTATATATTTATTATATATAAATGACCATGTTTATATAAATATAAATCATATCAATATATGTTTTCCATTACCATTATATATATAATCATTATATTATATATGCATATATATGCAATTATATAATATACATACACACATATATACATATGTATACATATAAAACATATAAACTAACACATATTATATATATAATTATAATTATACACATAATCATATATACAATACCATGGGATACTATGGATTTAAATATAAATTTATATTAATATTATATTTATATATTATGACATATTATGATATATATCAATTATACAATATATAATATATTATATAATTATATAGCACAATATACAATATAACATATAATATACAATATTACAAGAAAGTAAACTATAAATTTTACTATATATTTCTGTAAAATATAAATTTTACAGAAGGCCTAATTGGAGATGTATCTCTGGACTTTTAGGGGCATTTTTAGCAAAAAAGGACCAGTCTTCATCAGAATGATAGCAAGCTGCTGCTTCTTCTAAATCTTTTTCATCTTGGGACGAAAGCTGTTCTTCCTTTTCATCTCTGCTTTCTAAATGACTATTGGTGTTCATGGCAGCCAGCATCTCCCTTAGCTGTTGATAACTCGGTTTGGAATCAGTATCTTTTTCCTCCCCTTTAACTTTTATTTTTTTAGATTCATGAAGGGGGTCTAAAGCATCTCTAATCATGTTCCATAAAGAAAACGTTTCATTAGGAATCTTTTCTAGTCCGTGCAAGGTATGAAATGAAATGAAAATGAAGTCGCTCAGTTGTGTCTGACTCTTTGCGACCCCATGGACTGTAGCCTACCAGGCTCCTCTGTACCTGGGATTCTCCAGGCAGGAATACTGGAGTGGGTTGCCATTTCCTTCTCCAGGAGATCTTCCCAACCCAAGGATCGAACCTGGGTCTCCTGTATTTCAGGCAGACGCTTTACCATCTGAGCCACCAGGGTATAATAAGCTTTTAATTTTTTTCCAACCTTCTCCCAAGTATCTAAGTTAACAGTGCCCTCTTCCAGAAACCAAGGACATTGCTCCTGTACAAACGTGGAAAAAGATTGAACACTAGCCTTTTTTACTTTAATACCTCTTTTATTTAACAACTGTAATATAACCCCAATAAAAAGATGTATTTCCTTTGATTCACTGCTGCCCATCTTAGCTGTCCCTTAAAAGTGGAAAGAAGTTTCAATCCTACCCACTCGTCTTACCCTATCTTTCTCATGCAGGGGGGCCTGCAGTGCCCTAGTGGGGTCCTAGCCATTCTGAAAACTGGACAATGGGGGGCTTACCTTCAGGTCCTTGTTTCGGGTGCCACTTGCCGGGGTCCAGCCACGACAGGATCCAGAGGTACCCTCAGGATGAACGGTGTCGGCGAGTGCAGAGAAAGAGAGAGAGAGAGAGAGCGAGAGCGAGCAGACTAGGGTGTGCAGCAGGGTCTGCTGTTCTGCTGCCACCGCTTTATTTTTCACAGTAATTTTTATACCCTAAGTTAGTACATTTCTAAAGGGAAATGAGAGATAAACATACAGAGCTAGTCTAACATTACATCAGTTTGCCCTTTATGAAACCCAGGATGTTTTCTGCATACTTCTTTGTTTATGAGAGTCTTTTCCATAGTGGATCTTTGTGCATTGTCTTTTGGCCTTGAGCTTAAGAGAAAACAGAAAAGTTGCAGTCTCATAGGGTAAAGGTACAGCAGGTTGCAACATAGTAGAAATGTAACATAAAGGTCAGTTCTTTTGCAGAAGTCACCAGCTAAATTTATACTCTTGGCTAAAATTAACAATTGTCTTATTGTTTTCACACTAGGGCTAAACTCCTATGTTTTAAATTCCTAACTATATTAACAATAGTTTTTATTGTACAACCTCAGCACATTAAGAGCAAAAACACAGCAAGCAAACATTGATCCAGTAACAACTTTATAGAATAATACTTTTTATGTTCTCTATAGGGCTTCCTCATCCCCCGAAGGACTCTGTGCCTATTAGGGCCTTTTGTGTTTTCAGGTTCTTTATGCTTTTTATGATTAAGATGTTGTGAACAATCATGCGCATTAATACCAAGGGCATAAACACATTTGTCAAGCAAACTAAAATGCTAGCAAAAAGGGGTTTAGGTTGAAATACTCTTCTCTTCCCGGATAATCTTATAGGATGCCACCTATAAGGATCCCACTGTCCAGGGGATATATTGATTAAAGTTTTAAGTTGGTTCTGTTTGGAAAGAGATCGGGGAAAGCCTTCTGCCTGTGTCACAGAAATTAGGGAGCAGTCTAGTAGAGCAAGCATCGGAAAGACAGATATCATCTTTAAGGTGAGTGCCGGGGCAGCTTTTCAAAATCCCTGGAGTCCTGATCCGCCTTGCTTGTCAGGTCTTCTCCACATGACCTTGTCATGGGTGGGATCTTGTGTGCTGGCTCCCGGCAGTTAGCCATCTGTATGTCTTCTTTGGAGAAATGTCTGTTTAGGTCTTTCTCCCAGTTTTTTTTTTTTTTTCCTGGCATTGAGTTGTATGAACTACTTGTATGTTTTGGAAATTAATCTTTTGTCAGTTTTTTCATTTGCTATTAATTTCTCCCATTCTGAGGGTTGTCTTTTCACCTTGTTTATAATTTCCTTTGTTGTGCAAAAGTTTTAAGCTTAATCAGGTTCCACTTGTTTACTTTTATTTTTATTTCCTTTACTCTAGGAGGTGAGTCATAGAGGATCTTGCTTTGATTTATGTCATCTAGTGTTCTGCCTATGTTTTCCTCTAAGAGTTTTGTAGTTTCTGGTCTTACATTTAGGTCTCTAATCCATTTTGAGTTTGTCTTAGTGTATGGTGTTAGGAAGTGTTCTAATTTCATTCTTTTACATGTAGCTGTCCAGTTTTCCCATCACCATTTATTGAAGAGGCTGTTCTTGGCCCCATTGCATATTCTTGCCTTCTTAGTCAAAAATAAGGTGCCCATAGGTTCATGGGTTCATTTCTGGATCTTCTATCTTGTTCCATTGGTCTCTATTTCTGTTTTTGTCCCGGTACCATACTGTTTTGATGACTGTAACTTTGTAGTACAATCTGAAGCCAGGAAGCTTGATTCCTCCAGCTCAAGACTGCTTTGGCTATTCGGGGTCTTTTGTGTTTCCATATGAATTGTGGAATTCATTTGAATGAATTAACAAATTCATTTGTTCTAGTTCTGTGAAAAATGCTGTTGGTAATTTAGTAGGGATCTCATTGAATCTGTAGACTGCATTTGGTAATATAGTCATTTTCACAATATAGGTTCTTCCTACTCAGGAGCATGGAATATCTCTCCATCTGTTCATGTTGTCTTTGATTTCTTTCATCAGTGTCTTATAATTTTCTGTGTACAGTTCTTTTGTCTCCTTAGGTAAGTTTACTCCTAGACATTTAATTCTTTTTTGTTGCAATGGTGAATGGGATTGGTTCCTTAATTTCTCTTTCTGGTTTTTTAGTGTTAATACATGGGGTTCCTTGGTGGCTCAGACAGTAAAGCTTCTGCCCACAATGAGGGAGACCCAGGTTTGATCCCTGGGTGGGAAAAATCCCTTGGAGAAGGAAATGGCAACCCACTCCTGGAGTCAGACATGACTGAGTGACTTCACTTTCTTTATTGTTAGTATAAATGAAAGTGATTTCTGTGTATTGATTTTGTACCTTGCAACTTTGCTAAATTCACTGATTAGCTCTAGTAATTTTCTGATACCATCTTTAGGGTTTTCTATGTGCAGTATCATGTCATCTGCAAACAATGAGAAAGTTACTTCTTTTCTGATCTGGATTCCTTTTATTTATGTTTCTTCTCTGATTGCTGTAGCTATGACTTCCAGAACCAAGTTGAATAATTCGATGTTTTTCTTGTTTCTTGAGGTAGGATTGTATTGCTATAAAATTCCCTCTTAGAACTGCTTTTGCTGCATCCCATAGGTTTTGAGTTGTCCTGTTCTCATTGTCATTTGTTTCTAGAAGTTTTTTGATTTCTCTTTTCATTTCTTTAGTAACCTGTTATTTAGAAATGTGTTGTTTAATCTCCATGTGTTTGTGTTTCTTACATTTTTTTTTCTTGTAATTGATATCTAGTCTCATAGCATTGTGGTCAGAAAAGATACTTGATATTGATTTTAATTTTCTTAAATTTACTGAGGTTTGATTTATGACTCTATCCTGGAGAATATTCCATGTACACTTGTGAAGAAGGTATATTCTTCTGCATTTGGATGGAATGTCCTGAAGATATCAGTGAAGTCTATCTCATCTAATGTATCATTTAAGACTTGTGTTTTCTTATTAATTTTCTGTTTTGATGATCTGTCCATTGTTGTGAGTGGGTTATTATTTCTCCTGCTATTATTGTGCTACTGCCCATTTCTTCTTTTATGTCTCTTAGTGTTTGTCTTATGTATTGCTGTGCTCCTATGTTGGGTGCATTGCTGCTGCTAAGTCACTTCAGTCATGTCCGACTCTGTGCGACCCCATGGACAGCAGCCCACCAGGCTTCCCCGTCCCTGGGATTCTCCTGGCAAGAACACTTGAGTGGGTTGCCATTTCCTTCTCCAATGCATGAAAGTGAAAAGTGAAAGTGAAGTCACTCAGTCGTGTCTGACTCTTCACTACCCATGGACTGCCACCCACCAGGCTCCTCCGTCCATGGGACTTTCCAGGCAAGAGTACTGGAGTGGGGTGCCATTGCCTTCTCCATGTTGGGTGCATAGATATTTACAATTGTTATGTTGTCCTCTTGGATTGCTCCTTTGATTTTTATGTGTGTCCTTTCTTATCTCTTGTAATCTTCTTCATTTTAATGTATATTTTGTCAGATATGAGGATTGCTACTCCAGCTTTCTTTTGCTTCCTATTTTCATGGAATATATTTTTGCATCATCTTTCAGTTTGTATGTTTTTAGGCCTGAAGTGAGTTTTTGTAGGGAGCATATATATGGATCTTGTTTTTGTATCTATTCAGCCAGTCTGTGTCTTTTGGTTGTAACATTTAATCTATTTACTTTTAAATGTAAATATATATATATATATATATATATATATATATATATATATATATAAAATTTTCCATGTTAGGGAAATTTTCCACTATAATCTCTTCAAAAATTTTCTCATACACTTTCCTTTTCTCTTCTACTTCTGGGACCCCTATAATTCTAATGTTGTTGCATTTGATATTGTCCCATGGGTCTCTGAGACTATCCTCAGTTCTTTTCATTCTGTTTTCTTTATTCTGCTCTTCAGAAGTTATTTCCACCATTTTATCTTCCAGCTCACTGATTTGTTCTTCTGATTCAGATATTCTGCTATTGATTCCTTCTAGAGTATTTTTAATTTCAGTAATTGTGTTGTTTGTCTCTCTCTATTTTTTTCTTTAATTCTTCTATGTCTTTGTTAATTGATTCTTACATTTTCTCCATTTTATTTTCAAGGTTTTTGATCATCTTTATTATCATTATTCTTAATTCCTTTTTAGGTAGTTTGCCTATTTCCTCTTCATTTTTTTGGACTTCTGTGTTTCTAGTTTGTTCCTTCATTTGTGTAGTATTTCTATGCTTTTCTTTTTCTTTTTTTTTAAAACTTATTCTGTTTGAAGTCTCCTTTTCCCAGGCTTCAAGGTTGAATTCTTCCTTCCTTTTGTTTTCTGCCCTCCTAAGGTTGGTCCAGTGGTTTGTGTAAGCTTCATATGGGTTGAGATTTGTGCTGAGTTTTTGTTTGTTTGTTTGTTTTTTCTCTGATGGCCAAGGCTGAGTGAGGTGGTGATCCTGTCTGCTGATGATTTGGTTTGTATTTTTGTTTTGTTTGTCATTTAGATGAGGCGTCCTGCACAAGTTGCTACTGGTGGTTGGGTGATGTTGAGTCTTGTATTCAAATAGGTTTTTTTGTGTGTGAGTTCTTACTATTTGATACTCCCTAGGGTTCGTTCTCAGGTAGTCTAATCATAGGGCCAGATGTCCACAGTAGTAACTTGCTTGAAAACACACCCTTTATTGGTCATTTTCTTTCCTGTCTCACTTCTCCATTCCTTTACCAGTGGATCACCTTCCAAGTAAACTATTGCACTTGAATATTCATTTCATGATCCTTTTTTGTTGGAATCTACACTAAGGCAGAACTTTGTACTTCAGGTTTAGGTATTGATTTCTCTGGGGCCTTATTTAGAATTCATATTTTCCTTGGAAGGAGAGTCAATCCTTATAAATGGTATAAGCTAGTTTCAAAGAATAAGATAATACACTATTAAATGACACTTCTGAAGACAGAGAAAACATCAAGAAGGAGGGCTATCAAGATTGCTTTGGCTATTCGAGGTTTTTTGTATTTCCATACAAATCTTGAAATTATTTGCTCTAGTTCTATGAAAAATATCGCTGGTAGCTTGATAGGGATTGCACTGAATTTGTAAATTACTTTGGGTAGTATAATAGCCAGGACATGGAAACAACCTAGATGTCCATCAGCAGATGAATGGATAAGAAAGCTGTGGTACATATACACAATGGAGTATTACTCAGCCATTAAAAAGAATACATTTGAATCAGTTCTGATGAGATGGATGAAACTGGAGCCGATTATACAGAGTGAAGTAAGCCAGAAAGAAAAACACCAATACAGTATACTAACACATATATATGGAATTTAGAAAGATGGCAATGATGACCCTGTATGCAAGACAGCAAAAAGACACAAATGTGTATAGCGGGCTTTTGGACTCAGAGGGAGAGGGAGAAGGTGGGATGATTTGGGAGAATGGCATTGAAACATGTATACTATCATGTAAGAATCGAATCACCAGTCTATGTCTGATGCAGGATACAGCATGGTTGGAGCTGGTGCATGGGGATGTCCCAGAGGGATGTTGTGGGGAGGGAGGTGGGAGGGGGGTTCATGTTTGGGATCGCATGTACACCCATGGTGGATTCATGTCAATGTATGGCAAAACCAATACAGTATTATAAAGTAAAATAAAGTAAAAAATAAAAAGTTAAAAAAAAAAAAAGAAGGAGGGTTATCTCCAAAAGCCAACATTCTTATTTTTATTTTTGGGAAGGGGAAGTGACCATGAACACCAAAAACTCCACTTCATTAAAGTGGTCTTGGAGAGTGTACCTCTACATTCAGCTTTGTCATGTGTTGATTATATTTAATGATATTGCAACAGAGAATGGAGAAGCAGACGACAACTGACTCCAGCGTCCTTGCCTGGTGAGTCCCATGGAACAGAGGAGCCCAACAGGCTGTAGTCCATAGGGTCACAAAGAGTTAGGCATGGTTGAGCGGTAGAGAATATGGCTCTGTGTGAATCTGGAAAGTGGTCTGCAAATCATCAGCAATAATACAGCAAGTATATTTTGTGTTCAACAATAGAGAAAGTGCTACTTAATGCTAATATTCAGTTATAATTTGTAAATAATGAAAATTATATTTCTCAGTTGTTGTGGCAGGATTTAAAGACTTGCTTTAATGGCAGAAAGTGAAAAGGAATTAAAAGAACCTCTTGATGAGCATGACAGAGAAGTGTGAAAAAGCTGGTTTGAAATTCAACATTTTAAAAACTAAGATCATGACATCTGGTCCTATCACTTCATGGCAAACAGAAAGGGGGGAAGTGGAAGCAGTGACAGATTTTATTTTATTGGGCTTCAAAATCACTGCAGACAGTGACTGCAGCCATGAAATTAAAAGAAGACTCTTGAGAGTCCTTTGGACTGCAAGGAAACCAAATGAGTCAGTTCTAAAGGAAATCAGTTCTGAATTTTCATTGAAAGGACTGTTGAGGAAGCTGAAGCTCCAATACTTTGGCCACCTGATGTGAAGAGTTGACTCACTGGAAAAGGCCCTGATGCTTGGGAAAGATTGAAGGCAAAAGGAGAAGGGGGCAGGAGAGGATGAGATGGTTAGATAGCATTACTGCCTCAATGCACATGAATTTGAGCAAACTCTGGGAGATAGAGGAGGACAGAGGAAACTGGCATGCCTCAGTTTGGAAAGTCACAAAGAGTTGGACAGGACTTTGCAACTAAACAACAACAACAATTACTGCCTAAGACACGATATATTTGAAGGTAAAACACAGATGTATGACAATACTCCTGTCTTTGTTTAGTTACTGAATTTTCAGTGGGGTTAACACCAGCAGGGTGGAAAAGGAGGCAGTGTAGGTGTAAAGACATATGTAGCATATTGTATAACAAAGGCAAGGTTGCCAAAAGTCATCAATAGTAGAACAGGGTGCTGATGAAGCTATTAATATAACCAGGAAGCCATTTCCTACTTGGATAAGTGAATTTCATAACAAGAAATAGAAAGATCTGAAATCCTAGACAGGAGCCATAATCCCAGACTCTCCTTGTCATACTATGTAAATAATTTCTCTCTCCATCTTCATGTGACAACATTAGTATTGGAAAGACATTTTACTCCCCAATGATTATCATTGTTGAGGTTGCTTGTCCACTTCATCCCTGATGGTAATAATGAGCTTGAACTCTTGTAGATGGCTGTATTTGTTACTCAGATTTCCATAACAATCTTCTACAGGCTAGGTGGCTTAAACAATAGAAAGTTATTTTCTCACAGTTCTGGAGGCCAAAATTCCATAATCAAGGAGCTGTCTGAGTTGATTTCTAGCGAGAGCTATATCATCATATGGCCTTTTCTCTGTGGGCACAAGTAGGAGAGACAGATTTCTGTGGTCTCTTCATCCCTTGTCACATGGTGAGGGGTTGAGGATTCAACATATGAGTTTTGGGTAGACACAATTCAGTCCAAAATAGTGGGAGTTAAGAGTTAGAAAGTCTGAAGTGAAGTCGTACAGTCGTGTCCGACTTTTTGTGACCCCATAGACTGTAGCCTACAGGTTCCTCTGTCCATGGGATTTTCCAGGCTATAGTCCTGGAGTGGATTGCCATTTCCTTCTCCAGGGGATCTTCCCAACCCCCGGATCGAACCCGGGTCTCCCACATTGTAGACAGACGCTTTACCGTCTGAGCCACCAGAGAAGTTAACTTCCGTTCTTCCTTCTTTCATCTTCCTTAGAGTACTGGGGTTGTGCAAATAAATTTTACACTCTGCAAAGAGGCTCAAATTCAAAGTCTAAAAGAAAGGAAGCTTCACTTAGTGAATATCCAAGTGATGCAGTTGGTAAAGAATCCAGCTGCTAATGCAGGAGTTGCAAGAGACACGGGTTCAAGCCCTGGGTTGGGAAGATCCCCTGGAGGAGGAAATGGCAACCCACTCCAGTATTCTTGCCTGGAAAATTCCATTTACAGAGAACCCTGGTAGGGGCTACAGTCCATGAGGTCACAGAGAATTGGACATGACTGGGCACACACTGGCTGGCTTCTTCATTTAGTGATAGGTTCTTGGTATAATATTTTAATTTGATTCTAATGCCAGTCAAATTCCATGATACAGGTACTTTTTATTTTCTAGACTAGCTGGCTTAAAACTTGACATTTAAAAAACTAAGATCATGGCATCTGGTCCCATCACTTCATGGCAAATAGATGGGGAAAAATGGAAACAATGACAGATTTTATTTTCTTGGGGTCCAAAATCACTGCAGATGGTGACTAAGCCATAAAATTGAAAGATGCTTTCTTTTTCAAAGAAAATCTATGGCAAACCTAGACAGTGTACTAAAAAGCAGAGACATCATTTTGTGGACAAAAGTCCATATAGTCAAAGTTATAGTTTTTCCTATAGTCGTGTGTGGATGTGAGAGTTGGACCATGAACAAAGCTGAGCACCAAAGAACAGATGGTTTTGAAATGTGGTGTTGAAGAAGACTCTTGAGAGTCTCTTGGTCTGCAAGGAGATTCAACCTGCCAATCCTAAAGGAACTCAATCCTGAATATTCATTGGATGATTCACTGAATATTCATTGATGCTGAAGCTGAAAGGCTAATACTTTGGCCATATGATGAGAAGAACTGACTCACTGGAAAAGACCCTGAGGTTGGGGAAGATTGAGGGCAGGAGGAGAGGTGGGCAGCAAAGGCTCAGATACTTTGATGGCATCATAGACTCAATGGGCATGAGTTTGAGCAAACTCCAAGAGATAGTAAAGGACAGAGAAGCATGGAAAGTTGCAGTCCAAGGGGTCACAAAGAGTTGACATGACTGAGTGACTGAAAAACAACAAGAAGCAAATAAAAACTCAGAGAAGGTAGATCAAGTTAGTATATGAGCCAGGGTCCAAATTAAAAACTCATGTTTTTTTCCACTTTATTACTGTAATTCTTCTTACTAAGGAATTGTTTTGATGATTGCAATTTCAACTTTTTGTGTTTTTCCCTGATACTCAGCTTTCATTAATTGTTAAAACTTAATGGTGAGGCTTCAACACCGGATTATATAGAGAGTAATATGTTATTAAAGGTTGTTTTCTCCATTGGAGATTAATTTGCATAAATAAATGAAAATCTTTTGAAATTATCATATAAATCAATGAAAATAGCATTTACTTAATTAACATCATTTACAAGGAGAGTTTTCATGGAGGGAAATTTATGAAGGAAATAAAGAATGGTAAATAAGAATGGACTTTTATTTCCTCTTAAATATAGAAATCAAGCATAGTGTTATTCTGTCATTTCATTTACTTACTTACTCTGTAAGTACACATGGTATTCTTATTTAATGAAAATTTGTGTGCTAGGTCTTGCATCAGCTTCATAGGATGTATTTAAGGTACTCTAATAAAGACAATAAGGGTGCACACTCACATAGCTATTGAGGTAAAAACTGCAAACTTGGGGTGGGGGAAGGAATCCAAAAGAAAAAAAAATAGCTTAATTTCTCTTTTAGTGTTCATTCTTTACCAAATCTTTGTCCCAGCCTTTATGCACATTGAGACATCTTGGTGTAGTCTGGAATGACTGTGACTACAATGCATACCCCTTCAGATGAAAAAGTATAATTGAGAATACCCGATAAACAAGGTGAAAAGACAACCTTCAGAATGGGAGAAAATACTAGCAAATGAAACAACTGACAATGAATTAATTTCCAAATCATATAAGCAACTCATAGAAGCTAATACCAGAGAAACAAACAACTCAATCAAAAAGTGGGGAATAAAAAACTAAACAGACATTTCTCCAAAGAAGACATACAGATGGCTAACAAACACATGAAAAGATGCTCAGCATCACTCATTATTAAAGAAATGCAAGTCAAACTGCAATGATATATTAGCTCACACAAGTCAGAATGGGCATCATTAAAGTCTACAAACAATAAATGCTGGAGAGAGTGTGGAGAAGAGAGTACCCCCTTGCACTGCTGGTGGGAATGTAAATTGATTTGGCCACTATGGAAGACAGTATGGAGATTCCTTAAAAAACTAGGAATAAACTACCATATGACCCAACA
Source organism: Ovis aries (assembly GCF_016772045.2). Taxonomy (NCBI): domain Eukaryota; kingdom Metazoa; phylum Chordata; class Mammalia; order Artiodactyla; family Bovidae; genus Ovis; species Ovis aries. The sequence continues at coordinate 13,984,038 of NC_056076.1, read as the reverse complement.
ATACCACAACTGGGCATATACTCTAAGAAAACCATAATGAGAAAAGACACATGTACCCCAGTGTTCATTGCAGCACTATTTACAATAGCTAAGACATGGAAGCAACCTAGATGTCCATTGACAGGTGAATGAATAAGGAAGTTGTGGTACATATATACAGTGGAATATTACTGAGCCATAAAAAAGAATGCATTTGAGTCATTTCTAATGAGGTGGGTGAAACTAGAGCCTATTATACAGAGTGAAGTAGGAAAGAGAAAAACACATATCATATACTAAAGCATGTATATGGACTCTAGAAAGATGGTACTGGTAAAATTATTTGCAGGTCAACAAAGGTAACAGACATAGACAACAGACTAATGCACATAGTAGGGGAGGATGGAGAGGAGGATGTATGAAGAGAGTAAACTTGGAAACTTATGTTACCATATGTAAAATAGATAGCGAATGGGAACTTGCTGTATGACTCAAGAAACTCAAACAGGGGCTCTGTATCAACCTAGAGGGGTAAGATGGGGAGGGAGATGGGAGGGAGGTTCAGGAGGGAGGGCACATATGTATACCTATGGCTGATTCATGTTGATATTTGGCAGAAAACAACAAAATTCTGTAAAGCAATTATTTTTCAACTAAAAAATAAATAAATTTAATTAATAAAAGAAAACATCCAAATTGTTGAATTATTAAGTATTAGGACTTTAAGTCTTATTTGATGTCATGTGAGCTTGTCTTTAGCATTTTGAAGGAATATTTTTTCTACTGTGGAAGGTAGTTCATCTTCTGAGTAAACCTCTGATGGTAGACTATTGATATTCTGATGATGCTAATCCTAGGAATATAGAGGAAGTATTGATAGAAGTCCAACAACACAAGAGAAGACTCTACACATGGACATCACCAGATAGTCAACACCGAAATCAGATTGATTATACTTTTTGCAGCCAAAGATGGAGAAGCTCTATACAGTCAACAACAAGAAGACCAGGAGCAGACTGTGGCTCAGATCATGAACTCCTTATTACCAAATTCAGACTCAAATTGAAGAAAGTAGGGAACACCACTAGACCATTCAGGTATGACCTAAATCAAATCCCTTATGATTATACAGTGGAAGTGAGAAATAGATTTAAGGGCCTAGATCTGACAGATAGAGTGCCTGCTGAACTATGGAATGAGGTTGGTGACATTGTACAGGAGACACGGGTCAAGACCATCCCCATGGAAAAGAAATGCAAAAAGAAAAATGGCTATCTGGGGAGGCCTTACAAATAGCTGTGAAAAGAAGAGAGGTGAAAAGCAAAGGAAAAAAAGGAAAGATATAAGCATCTGAATGCAGAGTTCCAGAGAATAGCAAGAAGAGATAAGAAAGCCTTCTTCAGTGATCAATGCAAAGAAATAGAGGAAAAGGATAGAATGGGAAAGACTAGAGATCTCTTCAAGAAAATTAGAGACACCAATGGAACATTTCATGAAAAGATGGGCTCAATAAAGGACAGAAATGATCTGGACCTAACAGAAGCAGAAGATATTAAGAAGAGATGGCCAGAATGCACAGAAGAACTGTACAAAAAAGATCTTCATGACCCAGATAATCATGCTGGTGTGATCAGTAATCTAGAGCCAAACATACTGGAATGTGAAGTCAAGTGGGCCTTAGAAAGCATCACTATGAACAAAACTAGTGGTGGTGATGGAATTCCAGTGGAGCTATTTCAAATCCTGAAAGACGATGCTGTGAAAGTGCTGCACTCAATATGCCAGCAAATTTGGAAAACTCGGCAGTGGCCACAGGACTGGAAAAGGTCAGTTTTCATTCCAATTCTAAATAAAGGCAATGCCAAAGAATGCTCAAACTACTGAACAATTGCACTCATCTCACACACTAGTAAAGTAATGCTCAAAATTCTCCAAGCCAGGCTTCAGCAATATGTGAACCATGAACTTTCAGATATTCAAGCTGGTTTTAGAAAAGGCAGAGAAACCAGAGATCAAATTGTCAACATCCGCTGGATCATGGCAAAAGCAAGAGAGTTCCAGAAAAACATCTCTTTCTGCTTTATTGACAATGACAAAACGTTTGACTGTGTGGCTCACAATAAACTGTGGAAAATTCTGACAGAGATGGGGATACCAGACCACCTGACCTGCCTCTTGAGAAATCTATATGCAGGTCAGGAAGCAACAGTTAGAACTGGACATGGAACAACAGACTGGTTCCAAGTAGGAAAAGGAGTATGTCAAGGCTGTATATTGTCACCCTGCTAATTTAACTTCTATGCAGAATGCATCATGAGAAACCCTGGGCTGGAGGAAGCACAAGCTGGAATCAAGTTTGCCGGGAGAAATATCAATTACCTCAGATATGCAGATGACACCACTCTTATGGCAGAAACTAAAAAGCCTCTTGATGATAGTGAAAGAGGAGAGTGAAAAAGTTGGCTTCAAGCTCAACATTCAGAAAACTAAGATCATGGCATCTGGTCCCATCACTTCACGGGAAATAGATGGGGAAACAGTGGAAACAGTGTCAGACTTTATTTTTTTGGGCTCCAAAATCACTGCAGATGGTGATTGCAGCCATGAAATAAAGACGCTTACTCCTTGGAAGAAAAGTTATGACCAACCTAGATAATATATTCAAAAGCAGAGACGCTGACTAAGAATCTAGAAGCTATGGTTTTCCTGTGGTATGTGGATGAGAGACTCTGAGTGAGAATTGATGCCTGTGGATCCAACCAGTCCATTCTGAAGGAGGTCAGCCCTGGGATTTCTTTTGGAAGGAATGATGCTGAAGCTGAAACTCCAGTACTTTGGCCACCTCATGCGAAGAGTTGACTCATTGGAAAAGACTCTGCTGCTGGGAGGGATTGGGGGCAAGAGGAGAAGGGGACAACAGAGGAAGAGATGGCTGGATGACATCACTGACTTGATAGACATGAGTCTGAGTGAACTCCGGGAGTTGGTTTTGGACAGGGAGGCCTGGCGTGCTGGGATTCATGGGGTCGCAAAGAGTCGGACATGACTGATCGACTGAACTGAACTGATTGATACAAGTAATTTCCCAAATGAAAGCTCGATGAATTATTTGCTTTTCCCTCTAAAGGATGTGCTAGTTTATTTTCTCTTTTATATATGTTGTCTTGCTCGTATGATCCTTAAGATGGAGGCCACACTCATTTTTATAATATACTGACAGGACTACTGCACCACTTTTCCATCGTACTTCACAGAAATTATATCTTTGGGTATAATTAAGTTCTAGGTTAGTGGCTGATATCTTGAATTTTCAGTATCTTCTGCTGACCATTCACATACAGACACAAACATGCACTCATACAAGCACTACAGGAAGTCCTATATGGGTCTATCCTATGGTTCACTGTTTAAGCTAGGCTGTAATCAATTATGAGGATTTTTATTACAGGTTAACTGAGAAAATAGCATCGATTCTGAGAAAAAAATTGATTTGATCTGCCATCCCAACTTACAGTTTGTGAAGACACTCTTGTGCCTCCTTTCCACTTTGTGAAGTTATAGCAAAAAGAAGGCCACCTAGGAAATCAGCTATCACAGAGAGTGAACCTGCTGGCCCCCTACTTTGGACTTCTCAACTTTCAAAACCATGAGAAATAAATTTTTTTTTTTTTTTTTTTTGCTTGCAAGTCACCTAGTTTATGCTATTTTGTTAAGCAGTCTAATGGACCGAGAAATATGATTAACAAGCACTTTCATACATGTCACCTCATTTGGGCAGTGTAATGTCTGTGAGATAAGAGTGGCAGGACATTTCAAATCCATTTTGAAAATGAGGAAATAAACTTTCTTGGACTTTAAGTGGCTTGATCATCATCATATGATTTCCAAGCATTTAAACAAAATATATTGATTTCATTATCTTTTTAGTTTAGTGAAATAAAATGTACTTTGTTGTTCATAGAATTTGCAATAGTGCCTAAGATAACTGTACAGTCTAATGTATTTTTATTGTACAAGAATTAATGTCATTCAATGGATTTTGAAAAAGATATAGATTATCTCAATTTATAACTCTAACAGAGTAGCTGGTTTCATTTCATATTATTTTCTTTCAGTTTTGGTTGGTATAATATATATTTTATATGACTATAATAATGGGAATTATACATTTCTGGATCTGGATGTTTAGTTAACAATATGTTGTAAACATTTTGCTTTGTAGCTGAATGCAGTTCATCATCATTATTTTTTAAATTATAATTTGAGTTTAATACTTTATTATTTAAAAATATATATAGTTTAGACAATGTGAAATGACTATTTGAAAACTACTGTTTCCTTAATGTAAATATTCAGAAACTATTAGGTAAAAAAGTAGGCATACTGAAAATGAGTCAAGCTGTATATCTATATTGCATTCCAAAGAAGCTGTCCTCATGCCAAACGTATGCCAAACTTACAGTAACATTGCTGTTGTTGTTCAGTTGATAAGTCATGTCCAACTCTTTTGAGATCCCATAGACTATAGCCCACCAGGCTTCTCTGTCTATGGGATTTCCCAGGCAAGAATACTGGAGTGCATTGCCATTTCTTTCTCCAGGGGATCTGCCTGACCCAGGAATCTAACCCCAATCTCCTGCAATGCAAAAATATTCTTTACTGGTAACATAGTCTAACATTGGTTTCCTAGAGTTTAATTATTTATCTTGTAAATTTTTTGTTTAACTTTGCTTTAAAGTGTTATTTCTTCATACTTTCATTTTTATTTTCCATTACTGGTAATGTGAAATGCTGTGTCATTAGCATCTCTCCATAAGCTTTTTTATTCACCCAATCTTTGACAATTTATCTATTTAAAGTTTTTTTTAATACAAATTTATTTATTTTAATTGGAGGTTAATTACTTTACAATACTGTTTTGGTTTTGCCATACATCAACATGAATCCGCCACAGGTATACACATGTTCCCATCCTGAACCCCCCTCCCTCCTCCTTCCCCGTACCATCCATTTCTGAACCCCAATGATGGATGAAGCTTATGTTTCAGATTAAATTCTTGATTACACTGTAATTAGCATAAGATTATCTCTAAAAAGGGATAATTCTCCATATTTGTTATACGGGTTTTTTGGGAGGGTTATTGTACAAAGGGCTCAGGTAAATCTCAACAGTATCTCTGATGTCCTGGGTTCCTCATCCTCTTGGCAGAGTAAGGTGATTCCAGCTGGTACACTTGGACTTTCCATGGAATTTTGCTCTGGGAGAGTCCTGTAGCTTTCCCTTTTAATAGGGGAGGTTATTAAAATGGCCTCTGTAACTGGAGTATAGCAGAGTACTTCAGCCCCAAACACTTTGACTTTAGATGTCAACGGTTAACACCTGCTTACCTTATGGGAAATTGGATTTGTACAGACAGCCCCACTTGGAAGAAGTCCCCAGTTCCAGCTTGATTTTTAGAGTGACCTTTATGAAAGGGAGAATTTTCCAGGGTGAAGGATCTCTTATTGGATAACGTGTTTATACATCCACGGGACTCAAATAAAATAAGGCTCTTGGAACCATTATAAAATATAAGGTGATAGAGGAGGTCAAGGTCTGGGTGACTCCAGTATGAACATTCTTCTACTAATGAAGGTGAGAGAATGTGTCTTTTAAAGTCTTTACTAACCCTAATGTGTGAGTATTAAAAGGATTTTGATTTTCACACACACTCAAAGCAAGGTCAGAATTCTGATAAATCACATTTTAGTTAGAAAAGCAAGCATTATCTATTCCAAATGTATTTACATGTTAGATAATTGCATGGCTGCTTTTGAAGATTGAAATTTTGAGCTTTGCAATGATAATACTTACTCTTCTGCCAATTTAATAACTTTGCCTTTCATATATTACTCAATTGATCTGCAGTGATGCTTGTTCTCTTCTAAGTTTTCATACTTGTTATTACTTTTCTATGAACATAGTGAGGTTAGCATCAGCTGACCAAAATGTTAACATTAAACCTTTTTCTTCTAAGGTGTTTTACTTGAAAAGCACTTATTTTAAGTTTTAAAAGTGAACTTGTTTTTGAAGTTTGATATATATGCAGAAAGAGGCATATGAGTGTATCTCCATTTATACAAAGTGAGCCCACACATGCACCAGATGGAGGAAAAAAAAAGTCAAAAATGTTGCATTCCAGAAGTCCTTTTGGGCGTCCTCTTAAATGATATCCAGATCCCATTCCCGCAAAGGTAACCACCATTCTCTAGCACCATGGATTATTAATAGTTTTGCCTTTTTACTTAATGAGATATTTTGGCCTCATGAACTTACACACTGGCTGGTTAAAACAAGGGTGAGAGGGAGATGAATGCAAGACTATTTGGTAGCTCATAGGTCTTCAATTTGCTTATGATGGATCGCATCATCTATAACAAAGAACAAAAGATCTTCCATGGACCCTCCTGGTGGAGAGAGTGGAAGAAGAGATGGGAACAAGGAAGGGAGAGGTGCTAAGGAATTTTAGTGACAGATGACAGTTTCCTGCACCATGATAATGAGCATAAGTTAATGTGCTGGGCTGGTGGTTGATACATGGATGAATAAGGATTTTGACACTTCAAAACCAGGGGCAAGCCAGGGGGTGGAAATGAGAGTAGCTCAGAAGTGGAAGTGAATTCAGTGAAAGCAATTAATCAATCTTAGGAGCAGATACACAGAAGATTGAGTATTCCCATGCTCAGAAAAAAGAAGCAACACAAAAACTTCATGTTAAGAAAAGTGAGCTGGACCTGGATCAAGGGCTTGGTAGCTCTGTATACTGAAATCCCACATCAGTCAGTGAAGGAGGAAACTTCGGCCTGGAGTATAAGTCATGAACTTCAGACACACCCAACCTAACCCACTTTGGGGGGTGGGGAAGAAGCGGGTGATGTTGTGGCTTCATCCTCTTAGAAGTGGAGAGGATTGAAAACTAATTGATAAATTCAGCTTGATTTTTAGGCTTAAGAGAGTCTGCTGCTTTGATAAGAAAATTTTCGCTTTTATTTTCCTGCTACCTTTAGAAGATATCATGTCAAATAGGAATAGGACTTTTGAAACCAAATGATACCTTTAACATTTTAGTTCAATAGCATTAATAATAGCAAACATAATGTTGGTTAAAATGTATTGAGGGCCTTGTAGTCTTAATGAGGTTCATTATCTCATTAATTAAAAAAAATCATATGACATAAGTATATCTATCCCAATTTTACAGATGAGTAAACTGAATTTCAGTAAGATTAAGCACTTTGTCCAAATAGACTCAGCAAAACATGGCAGAGGGCATCTATAAGTCATCTGAATTTTCTACTAAGCATTATGTAAACAAATGAATAAAAACAAGCTTCTGCAAGCTCTCAATCCGGAAAACCTTGTCATCAGCAATCACCTCTGCTCAGACAGGGAAGGAATGTGAGATAGGAGCATTGAAGGAAGAAGGGAGACCCAAGGGCTCAATGGGAAGCCCAAGAACATATATTAATTTGTTTTTATATTGAAGGCATAAGGTGTGATGCTGCAGATGCAAGGAAGAACAGTAGGATGTCAGGGATATTAGAATCAGAATGAAAACAAATGCCTCTCCTCCAGCACAGGTGTCAGGTACTTGCACACACATAGCAAGTATCTTCAAAAAGGAGTATTTTTCAGGCTCTGGGCAGCATTCCCTGTCAAATTCAAAACCTGATTCCTTATTCTCAGCTGAGTTTACTTTCTAATTTTGTGAGAATTTATTACTTAAAAAAATCTTCATGGGTATGATAAATATTTTAAAACATTTGGAAATTCAGGAGAACTTTAAAGCTGTTTTCTTCCTAGGATAATTTTGCTTGGGGTTGTTGTGAGCTTGATCCTGCTGTGCCTTCACTTCCAAGCACCTTCTGGAGCAGTGCTTCCTGACCTTTTCATGAGAATGTTTGTATGACATTCTGGGGTATGCTAAAGTGGATTTAGGGGAATTTGCTGTAAAAATGGTGAAAACAGCCATTACTTTCCCTATATATTATATAGTTATGAGAACAACAAATATAAAAACGAAAGAATACAGTAAATATTATTTATAAAATTCAAGATGAATTCATTTATTTTTATTGAGAAATTTGAGTATTCTTCCATGAATATAAATTTTTATGCTTTGAAATGACTACACACAATTTATAATAAAAATTTTTCAGTGTCTTCAAATTATTTATTGTCTTCATGAAGAAAACAATTTTATTCTACAGTTTCACCAAAAAACATTAAACAGTTTTTACAATTATTCTCCAATTTACAATAATTTAAATTTCATTTATGGGTCTAACATTTTTTTCCTTTTCTTCCTTGACTGATGTTGACATTTCTTGTGATAATGTGAAAAGATTAACATCTAATTGAATTTTTCATATTAAATATTTAAACATAATGATGGCAGTCTAATGTACAGAATGTGCATGAATTGCTAAAGCTATTACCCTGCAGACAGCTTGAATAAAAGGGCACATAAATTGCAAACTGACAGAAGTTTCAACACATATATTAAGGCAGGGGTTCATGGCATTGGCTGGAGTTTGTACACTGGATGTTTGTACCTGGGACCTCACCTTACCCCGAAGTGGCCACACTTTGTGTTACAGACAGAAGTGCTCCTTGTCTACTCAGAGTATGATATCTCTATTAGCTATGTTGGTTATCATCTCCATTTCAACAACAGTGCTGTGCTTTGCAACTGCTTTCTAAAAATATTTCTCTAAGTAGTACAGTACCTCCCCATCTGCATTCAGCCTAATGGGACACAGAACAGCACATGACAGGCATCAGCATCTTGCCAGTGGCCTGCAGATAGGCAATAATTCTGACCCTGCAAATTTCCAGTGTGCTCCAAGGAGCCTGGAAGAGGCAGACTGTGGTTGCAGCTTGCCTATTGGTATTGGCTATCCTAGAGCCCACCTGGCTGCCCCAGGGCTGAAGGGATCAGTATGTCCTGGTACCTTTGCAGCACACATTTTTTGTTTGTTTGTTTTTGAAAAGCACTATTTAAAATGACAAATTCCTTGTTCTTCCTGAATCTTTAGGAAATTAAGCTTTCTTTTCACAAATTTCTAAGTTCTAGTTTTATTATTTGGTTCTATCATCTTATAGTTCTTGCAAACAGCCCACTTGGCAGGGTTAAAGGCAGCTGAAGTGTAATTCCACAAAGCATGGATCCAGGTGTCAAACTGACAGATTCCAAACCTTAGCTCAGCCAGTTTCTAGCTGTGTGCCCTGTGTACAAATTCACTGTTAGTCACTCAGTGGTGTCCAACTCTGTGACCCCACGCACTGTAGCCCACTGGGCTCCTCTGTCCATGGAATTCCCCAGGCTAGGATACTGGAGTGAGTTGCCATTTCCTTCTTCAGGGATCTTTCTGACCCAGGGATCGAACTCAGGTCTCCTGCATTGCAGGAAGATTATTTACAGTCTGAGCCACCAGGGAAGACCATAGGGATGATAAAAATAGTGTTATCTTCCTAAGGCTATTGAGAAGATTAAATTAGTTAATGCATGTTTATTTCTTATAACTGTCTAGCAAAGAGTAACTAATAGTATTAATTGATGTTATTATTATCACTATTGTTGTTCATAACAATAAGGTCATGTTATTAGTGTTACTAAGAAGTTGATTACTAAGTTGTTACTAAGTAATCAAAGTTTGTTACTAAGTTGTTACTCAGAAAATGCAAAAGGCAAAGGAGAAAAGGGAAGATATGCCCATGTGAAGGCAGAGTTCCAAAGAATAGCAGAAAAGATAAGAAAGCCTTCTTCAGTGATCAATGCAAAGAAATAGAGGAAAACAACAGAATGGGAAAGACTAGAGATCTCTTCAAGAAAATTAGAGATACCAAGGGAACATTTCCTGCAAAGATGGGCATGATAAAGGACAGAAATGGTATGGACCTAAGAGAAGCAGAAGATATTAAGAAGAGGTGGCAAGAATACACAGAAAAACTAAACAAAACAGATTTTCATGACCCAGATAACCACAATGGTGTGATCACTCACTTAGAGCCAGACATCCTGGAATGTGATTTCAAATGGGCCTTAGGAAGCATCACTATGAACAAAGCTAGTGGAGGTGATGGAATTCCAGTGGATCTATTTCAAATCCTGAAGGTGATGCTGTGAAAGTGCTGCAGTCAATATGCCAACAAATTTGGAAAACTCAGCAGTGACTACAGGACTGGAAAAGGTCAGTTTTTATTCCAATCCCAAAGAAAGGAAATGCCAAAGAATGTTCAAACTATGGCACAATTATACTTATCTCAAACTCTAGCAAAGTAATTCTCAAAATTCTCCAAGGCAGGCTTCAACAATATGTAAACCATGAACTTCCAGGTGTTCAAGCTGGACTTAGAAAAGACAGAGAAACCAGATATCAAATTTCTGACATCTGTTGGATCATTAAAAAAGCAAGAGAGTTCCAGAAAAACATCTACTTCTGCTTTATTGACTAGGCCAAAGCTTTTGACTGTGTGGATCACAAAAAACTGTGGAAAATTCCAGACCACCAGACCTGCCTGCTGAGAGATCTGTATGTAAGTGATGAAGCAACAGTTAGAACTGGACATGGAACAACAGACGGTTCCAAATAGAAAAAGGAGTACATCAAGGTTGTGTATTGTCACCCTGCTTATTTAGCTTATATGCAGAGTACATCATAAGAAATGTTGGGCTTGATGAAGCACAAGGTTGAATCAAGATTTCTAGGAGAAATATCAATAACCTCAGATATGCAGATGATACTACCCTTATGGAAGAACACAAAGAACTAAAGATCCTCTTGATGAAAGTGAAAGAGGAGAGTGAAAAAGTTGGCTTAAAACTCAACATTCAGAAAACTAAGATCATGGAATCTGGGCCCTTCACTTCATGGCAAATAGATGGAGAAACAATGGAAACAGTGATGCACATTGTTTTTTTGGGCTCCAAAATCACTGCAGATGGTGACTGCAACCATGGAATTAAAAGATGCTTGCTCCTTGGAAAGAAAGTTATGACCAACCTAGACAGAATATTAAAGAGCAGAGACATTACTTTTCCAGCAAGGTCCATCTCGTCAAAGCTATGGTTCTTCCAGCCATTGTGTATGGATGTGAGAGTTGGACTGTAAAGAAAGCATCAATTCCTGTAGAATTGATGCTTTTGAACAGTGGTGTTGGAGAAGACTCTTGAGAGTCCCTTGGACTTCACAGAGATTCAATGAGTCTATCCTAAAAGAAATCAGTCCTGAATATTCGCTGGAAGGACTGATGCTGAAGCTGAAACTCCAATACTTTGGCCACCTGATGCAAAGAACTGACTCATTGGAAAATATCCTGATACTGGGAAAGATTGAAGGCAGGAGGAGAAGGGGATGACCGAGGATGAGATGGTTGGATGGCATCACTGACTCGAAGGACTCGAAGTTTGAGTAAGCTTCAGGAGTGGTGATGGACAGGGAAGCCTGGCATGCTGTAGTTCATAGGGTCACCAGTCAGACACGACTGAGCAACTAAACTGAGCTGAACTCATCTGAATTGAACTGAGGAAACTCATTATTACTCTAGCAGAGAGTTGTTTTTTTCCCTAAATTGAATTGTATTCAGGGGAAATAAACAGTGACTTGAAAGCTGAAGGAATTTTAGCTTTATCCAATTACCAGAGTGTAGTCATTATTTTTTTCTCTCAATTTATTTAAACTAAGAACAACAACCACACATACACACAGAAAAGCAAAAAACTGTTCACCTATTTCTCCCATTCCTCAACTCTTGTACCACCAATCTGTTCTCTGTTTCTATGAACATTTTCAGTTTTGTTTCATTTTTAAGATTTTATGTGTAGGTGACATTGTCCATTATTTGTCTTTTTCTGTCTGACTTAATTTCACTTAGCATAATTCCCCTAATATCCATTCATGCTGCCTCAGATGAAAGGATTCCATTATTTTTTATGGTTGAATAATACTGCAATATGTTTATTGATTCATCCATCAGTGGATACTTCGGTTATTTCCACATCTTGACAATTGTAAATAATACTGCAGTTAATGTGAAGATTTTTTTTGTTTGTTTTCTTCAGATAAATGCCCAGAAGTGGCATAATTGCTGGATCATATCATAATTTCATTTTTAGGTTTTTGAGGAGCCTCCATATCGTTTTCCATAGTGGCTGTGCCAATTCACATTCCTACCAAGAGTGCAAGAGGACTCCCTTTTCTCCATATCCTCATAAAACTTGTTATTTCTTATCTTCTTAATACCATTCTAAGAGGTGATGGCTCATTGTGGTTTTGATCTGCATTTCCCTGATTAATGATTTTCATGTACCTGTTAGCCATCTATGACTTCTTAGGGAAAATGTCTGTTAAGATCTTTTGCTTATTTTAAAACCTGATTGTTTGATTTTTGCTATTGAGTTCTTAATATATTTTGGATATTAACTCTCTTATCAGATATAATTTGAAAATATTTTATCTCATCCAGTAGGTTGTCTTTCCATTTTGTTGATTGCTTCCTTTGCTATGTAGAAGTTTTTAGTTTGATGTGGTTCCACATATTTATTTTTGCTTCTGTCACTTACACTTTGGTATCCTATTTAAAAAATCATTGCCAAGACCTATGTCAAGGAGATTACCACCTATATTCTCCTCTAGGAGTTTTATGGTTTCAGGTATTAGGCTCAAGCCTATAATTAATCTTGAGTTAATTTTTGGGTATGGTGTGAAATAGTGGTCCATTTTTATTCTTTTGTATGTGGGCATCCTGTTTTCCAATACCACTTATTGAGGAGACTGTCCTTTCCCCATTGTATGCTCTTGGATCCTTTGTCAAAAATTAGTTGACTGTGTGTGGGTTTATTTCTTGACACTATGCTGTTCTCTTGATCTATGTGTCTGTTTTTATGTCAGTACTGTGCTGTTTTCATTATGACAGCTTTGTAATATATTTTGAAGTCAATGAACTTGATGCCTTCAACTGTGTTCTTCTTCCTCAAGATTGCTTTGACCACTTGGGGTCTGTTGTAGTTTCACAAAATTTTTATACAAATTTTATGACTGTTTTACTTCTGTGAAAACCATCATTTGAAATTTTGATAGAGATTGCATTGAATATGTACCTTGGATTTTTAATATTTTCAATTTATTCTTTGTAAACAGAATGGTTATTATCCTTACAATTTAGCTGCTTGCAATGAGAAAAGAAACCAGGATTAAGGTTAGGAACTGAGGCATGGACTAGCTACCTACCTCTAAGAAGACCATTGAGTTGGCTGGAATAACAAGCAGCTAGTGCCAAAATTCATGCTATTTAAATTGTTTATGTCACTTTATGTCATAAAGTTTTAATCACTGCTTAGTGACATAAAATTTTAAAAACATGTTTTACTCTCCTTGGTGCCTAGAGTCACACTAAATTTTCACATTCTTTGAACCTTAAACTTAAGGGGCCAGCCATAATAATCAGGAGATCACTTACAACTTTAGTCTTTATGAAAGACATAAGTAGGCTTCACCAACCTTATGGCAGAAAGCAAGAAGCAGCTAAAGCATCTCTTGATGAAAGTGACAGAGGAGAGTGAAAAAGCTGGCTTAAAACTCAACATTCAGGAAACCAAAATCATGGCATCTGGTGTCATGACTTCATGGCACATAGATGAGGAAACAGTGACAAACTTTATTTTGGGGGGCTCCAAAGTCAATGCAGATGGTGACTGCAGCCACGAAATTAGAAGGTGCTTGATCCTTGGAAGAAAAGTTATGACAAATTTAGACTGCATATTAAAAAGCAGAGACATTACTATGCCGACAAAGGTCCATCTAGTCAAAGCTATGGTTTTTCCAGTTTTCATGTAGAGATGCAAGAGTTGGACCATAAAGAAAGCTGAGCATTGAAGAATTGATGCTTTTGAACTGATGTGTTGGAGAAGACTCTTGAGAGTTCCTTGGACTTCCAGGAGATCAAACCAGTCAATCCTAAAGGAATTCAGACCTGGATATTCATTGGAAGGACTGATGCTGAAGCTGAAGCTCCAATACTTTGGCCACCTGATGCAAAGAGCCACCTCATTGGAAAAGACCCTGATGTTGGGAAAGATTGAAGGCAGGAGAAGAAGGAGGAGACAGAGAATGAGATGTTTGGATGGCATCACCAACTCGATGCACATGAGTTTGAGTACCCTTCAGGAATTGGTGATGGACAAGGAAGCCTGGAGTGCTCTAGTCCATGCGGTCTCAAAGAATCAGACCCAACTGAGTGACTGCCCTGAACAGACAAAGGGAACAGACTTTATGTCTTTAGCCTATTACAGTTTTTGTCACAGAAAAGTAGATTAATGTAGTATCATTTCATTGTCAATGGACAGTAGTGAATGTTAAATTACCAGCAAATTTCTTTGGAACTGCACATAGCAGCTACTTTCACATTCAAAGGGATTTTTATGATTAATGTTATTGTAATGCATACCAAAGAAATTAATAGCCATTTGTCACTTTAAAAGGGTTGACGATTAATTTCATGCTACTTTTTTATTCTCATTTGTCATATGTGAACCTTGAATTTTAATGTTTAATATGTGGTGTGAATTAAAGAAGTAGCCATGCCCATCCTGACCTTTACAATTTCTAATCTTTACTTTGTTGACCTCTTAGACCTCTTTCTGGCTACAGTTAGGATTTTGAGAGGAGGGAGAGCTGAGCCTGTTGGGTAAAATGAGCAGAAAGAGGGAGCATTTTAAGACGCACTTTCATAATTCTCGAACTGTATTGGAAATTCAAATTTTCAAACTATCTATTATCTTGACAAACATTATAATATGTGCAGAATATGGCACCACATAAATCCATTCTGGTGACAGAATGTAATGAGAATGGGAAATAGTAGAAATCCAAAGCAATTACTTTACAATGGAGACTAGATAAAGCTAAGGTCCCATCAGGTTGTACAGCAGTTTTACTTAGCACTCTTAACAATTGCTTTCTACAGAAAATGGAGCATGAAACCATATCCAGGCACTTAGAATGGTAGTTTGGAAACATTCGTTTGGAAAGTGGCCTTCACCCAAGAAGAATGTCAGTTTAATGAATTCATGTTCTTTACTCTGTGTGGGGCAATTATTTGATATCATTGTTGATTTATATTGAAAATGAATCATTCCTGTTTTGAAGGGACATAAATAATTTCATCTATTAGGGTATTCATTTATCTATTTAATTATCTATTTGACTATTTGATAAATATTTATTAAATTATGGGTGTAGGTACAGGATTCTGTTAGCTTAGTGTAAGAATTGTACAATAAAAGAATTGGACATGGATGTATGGACACTAAAAGTACAAATGGCTGAGAATAGATTTCATTGAGAAACTATGATTTTAATATTCTGGAGAAAGTGAGGGGGATCACTCTAGTCATGAGGATACTGAGCCGTTGTGTGCCAGTCAGGAAGTATTTGGTCCCTGGAAACATGAGGATGGCTGATCCGCATGAGAAAAGCATTTAAAAGATATGAGAAGAAATGGAGAAACATTTTCACTTTTAATTTTTTAAACAATTAGGACAAATTCAGACTGAAATTGAAGAAAGTGGAGAAAACCACTATACCATTCAGGTATAACCTAAATCAAATCCATTATGACTACACAGTGGAAGAGAGAAATAGATTTAAGGGACCAGACCTGATAGATAGAGTGCCTGATGAACTACAGATGAGGTTCGTGATATTGTACAGGAGACAGGAATCAAGATCATCCTCAAGAAAAGGAAATGGAAAAAAGCAAAATGGCTGTCTGAGGAGGCCTTACAAATGGCTGTGAAAAGAAGGAACATGAAAAGCAAAGGAGAAAAGCATCTGAATGCAGAGTTCCAAAGAATAGCAAGGAGAGATAAGAAATCCTTCCTCAGTGATCAATGCAAAGAAAATGAGGAAAACAACAGAATGGGAAAGACTAGAGATCTCTTCAAGAAAATTAGAGACACCAACGGAACATTTCATGCAAAGATGGGCTTGATAAAGGACAGAAATGGTATGGACCTAACAGAAGCAGAAGATATTAAGAAGAGGTGGCAAGAATACACAGGAGAACTGTACTAAAACGATCTTCACGACCCAGATAATCATGATGGTGTGCTCACTCACCTAGAGCCAGCCATCCTGGAATGAGAAGTCAAGTGAGCCTTAGGAAGCATCACTATGAACAAAGCTAGTGGAGGTGATGGAATTCCAGTGGAGCTATTTCAAATCCTGAAAGATGATGCTGGGAAAGTGCTGCACTCAATACGCCAGCAAACTTGGAAAACTGAGCAGTGGCCACAGGACTGGAAAAGGTCAGTTTTCATTCCAATCCCAAAGAAAGGCAATGCCAAAGAATGCTCAAACTACCACACAATTTCACTCATCTCACACAGTAGTAAAGTAATGCTTAAAATTCTCCAAGCCAGGCTTCAGCAATATGTGAACCATGAGCTTCCAGATGTTCAAGCTGCTTTTAGAAAAGGCAGAGGAACCAGAAATCAAATTGCCAACATCCGCTGGATCATGGAAAAAGCAAGAAAGTTCCAAAAATATATATATTTCTGCTTTATTGACTATGCCAAAACCTTTGACTGAATCACAATAAATTGTGGAAAATTCTGAAAGAGATGGGAATGCCAGACCACCTGACCTGCCTCTTGAGAAACCTGTATACAGGTCAGGACGCAACAGTTAGAACTGGACATGGAACAGCAGACTGGTTCCAAATAGGAAAAGGAGTACCTCAAGGCTGTATATTGTCAACCTGCTTATTTAACTTATATGCAGAGTACATCATGAGAAACGCTGGGCTGGAGGAAGCACAAGCTGGAATCAAGATTGCTGGGAGAAATATCAATAACCTCAGATATGCAGATGATACCACCCTTATGGCAGAAAGTGAAGAAGAATTAAAGAACCTCTTGATGAAAGTGAAAGAGGAGAGTGAAAAAATTGGCTTAAATCTCAACATTCAGAAATCTAAGATTATGGCATCCGGTCCCATCACTTCATGGGAAATAGATGGGAAAACAGTGGAAACAGTGGCTGACTTTATTTTTCTGGGCTCCAAAATCACTGCAGGTGGTGATTGCAGCCATGAAACTAAAAGATGCTTACTCCTTGGAAGGAAAGGTATGACCAACCTAGATAGCATATTCAAAAGCAGAGACGTTACTTTGCCAACAAAGGTCTGTCTAGTCAAGGCTATGGTTTTTCCAGTGGTCGTGTATGTATGTAGAGTAGGACTATAAAGAAAGCTGATTGCCAAGGAATTGATGCTTTTGAACTGTAGTGTTGGAGAAGACTCTTGAGAGTCCCTTGGACTGCAAGGAGATCCAACCAGTCCATCCTAAAGGAGATCATTCCTGGGTGTTCATCGGAAGGACTGATGTTGAAGCTGAAACTCCAATATTTTGGCCACTTGATGCCAAGAGCTGACACATTTGAAAAGACCCTGATGCTGGGAATGATTGAGGGCAGGATGAGAAGGGGCCGACAGAGGATGAGATGGTTGGATGGCATCACCAACTCGATGGACATGAGTTTGGGTGGACTCCGAGATTTGGTGATGGACTGTGAGGCCTGGTGTTCATGGGGTCGCTAAGAGTCGGGCATGACTGAGTGACTGAACTCAACTGGCACATATCATTGTAAGCTTTTATAACTGTTCCCAACAAAATCTTAGCTAGAAGTAGCACATACTCACATCCATAAATGTGCTTAGCATTTACTTTGGAAAGGACTCATCCTAGAGCATTTAGTGAGGTAGAAGCCAGTGAGCTATGGTTGTTCAACACTATATCCCACTCAAATGTACCAATATTTTAATGTATTTGATGATTACAAAACCATGTGCCTAATCTATGTGACCAAAATTTGCAGTCTGAAAAATTTGATAGTGGGCATCAGAAAGCAACTGGACAGTCTGAATTGAGAGTATATCCAACTGCTGAATTTCAAAGCCAGGATATAGATAAGTCCTGAGTAGAGGCATTAGAATCAGGAATTAAAACTGAGGTTTGGACAATATTGGCCATAAGGCAGTATGTTTACAAGGAAACAGGAAACAGGAAGTGAGGATAAAAATGAGGATCAAAATGAGGATCAAAAAGTAAAAGAAGGATACATAGTTTAAGGCAAGCAGCAAATGGAAGTAGCAGGTAAAACAAGGAAATCTGAAAAATCTGCAAGAGTGAGACAAAGTGATAAGAAAAAATCAATCTTGCTTTTGATGTAGAATGCAAAACATGGCATTTTATGATGACAGCAGTTCAGACTGAGGCTTCCCTGTTGGCTCAGTGGTAAAGCATCTGACTGCAATGCAGAAGATGGGGGTTCAATCCCTGAGTTGGAAAGATCCCCTGGAGAAGGGCATAGCAACCCACTCCACCATTCTTGCCAGAAAAATCCCATGGACAGAGGAGCCTAGTGGGCATAGGGTCATAAAGTGTCGTATGTGACTGAAGAGACTTAGTTGCACGCAAGAATGCAATACAATTGTAGAAGTCTAATATCAATTAAATTTCTTGCTTCTCTGTACTATCAGTTTGTTTGTTTGCTTTCTATTGTGGAAGAATGTAAAACTTATATCCAACAGAGAGCATGGTATAATGAATGCCCAAGTACCTATCTGTTACCTAGCTTCAGCAATTATTAAATCATGGGTCATTCTTCTTTCATTTACATCCCTAGTCTCATCTCTCCTTACTTTGATTACATTGAAGTAAAACTCAAATTTGAACTAATTTTATCCATAAATATATCTATACACATCCTAAAAGATAAGGAGTGATTTTATTTTAAAATTATTTTTAATTGAAGAATAATTGTTTTATAATATTGTGTTGTTTTTGGCCATACATCAACATCAATCAGTGGATAAATGTATGTCCCCTCCCTCTTGAATCTACCTTCCACCTTCTACCCCATTCCATCCATCTAGGCTGTCACAGAGCACCAGATTTGAGCTCCCAGCATCATACGGCAAATTCTGATTGGCTAACTATTTTAAATACGGTAGTGTATATGTTTCCATGCTACTTTTTCCATCATCCCACACTCTTGTTTCCCTCTCAAGTTGCAATCTGTTCTCTATCTACATCTTAATTGCTGTTCTGCAAATAGGTTCATCAGTACCATCTTTCTAGATTTTATATATATATATATATATATAGTTTTAGTATTATGATACTTGTTTTTCACTTTCTGACTTACTTCTGTCTGTGTAACAGCCTCTAGGTTCATTCACCTCTTTAGAACTGACTCAAATACATCTCATTTTGTGGCTGAGAAATATTCCATTGTACCACAGCTTCTTTATCTACTCATCTGTCGATGGACATCTAGGTTACTTACATGTCCTAGCTATTTTAAATAGTGCTGCAATGAACAGTGGGGTACAGGTGTCCTTTTCCATGATGGTTTTCTCAGGGTATATGCCCAGTAGTGGTATTGTTGGGTCATACAGTAGCTTTATCCCTAGTTTTTAAAGGAATATACTGTCTTCAATAGTGGCTGTATAAATTTACATTCCCACCAGCAGTGCAATAGGGTTCCCTTTCTCCACACCCTCTCCAGCATTTACTGTTTGCAGATTTTTTGATGATGGCCATTTTGACCTTGGTGAGGTGATATCTCATTGTAGTTTTGATTTTCATTTATTTGATAATGAGCAATGTTGAGCAGTTTCCTGTGTTTATTAGCCATCTGTATGTCTTTGGAGAAATGTCTATTTAGACCTCCTTCTCACTTTTTGATTGGGTTGTTCACTTTTTTGGTATTGAGTTGTATGAGCTGTTTGTATATTTTGGAAATTGATCCTTTGTCAGTTGTTTCATCTGCTATTATTGTTTTGAATTCTGGAGGTTGTCTTTTCACCTTGTTTATAGTTTCCTTTACTGTGCAAATGGTTTCAAGTTTAATTTGGTTCCACTTGTTCATTTTTATTTGCATTACTTTAGGGAGGGACGCTAATAGAGGATCTTGCTTCAAGTGTTCTGCTTATTTTTCTCTAAGAGCTTTATAGTTTCTGGTCTTACATTTAGATTTTTAATCCATTTTAAGGTTATCTTTTTGTAAGGTATTAGGAAATATTCTAGTTTCATACTTTTACACATAGCTGTCCACCTTTCCAGAAGAAAATACTGAAGGGACTATTTTTTCTCTATTGTATATATTCTTGTATCCTTTGTCAAAGATGAGGCCCATGGGTGTATGGGTTTATCGCTGGGCTTTCTATCTTGTTCCATTAATCTATCCTTCTGTTTTCGTGTCAGTACCATACTGTCTTTTTTTTTTTTTTTTTAACCATACTGTCTTGATGACTGTAGTTTGTAAGATAGTCTGAAGTCAGGAAGGTTGATTCCTCCAGCTTCATTCTTCTTTCTCTAGATTGCTTTTGTTATTCAGGGTCCTTTGTGTTTCTCTACAAATTGTGAAATACTTTTTTCTAGTTCTGTGAAAAATGTCATTGGTAATTTGATAGGAATTGAATTGAATATGTAGATTGCATTTGGTAGTATAGTCATTTTCACAACGTGATACTTCCAACCCAGGAACATGGAATATCTCTCCAACTGTTTATGTCATCTTAGATTTCCTATGTATAGTGTAATGTCGTTGGCAAACAGTGATTTCCAATCTGGATTCCTTTTTATATCTTTTCCTTCTCTGATTGCTATAGCTAGGATTTCCAAAACTATGTTGAACAATAGCAGTAAGAGTGGGCACCCTTGTCTTGTTCTTGATTGTGTAAGAAATATTTCCAATTTTTCATCATCAAGAATAATGTTTGCTACGGGTTTATTATATATGGCCTTTGTTATGTTGAGGTATGTTCCTTCTAGGGAGAAGGCAATGGCACCCCACTCCAGTACCCTTGCCTGGAAAATCCCATGGATGGAGGAGCCTGATAGGCTGCAGTCCATGGGGTCGTGAAGAGTCGGACATGACTGAGCGACTTCACTTTCACTTTTCACTTTCATGCATTGGAGAAGGAAATGGCAACCCACTCCAGTGTTCTTGCCTGGAAAATCCCAGGGAAGGCAGAGCCTGGTGGGCTACTGTCTATGGGGTCGCACAGAGTCAGACACCACTGAATCGACTTAGCAGCAGCAGATTCCTTCTATGCCAATTTTTTGAATAGTTTTTTATAATAAATATAAATGAGTGTTAAATTTTTCAAAGGCATTTTCTGCATCTATTGAGATGGTCATATAGTTTTTATCTTTCAGTTTTTTTTCTTGTATTTCTTTACTCTTATTTTGTTGTTTATTTTATTTATTTATTTATCTTTCAGTTTTAAATGTGGTGTATCACAGCGACTGTTTTGTGAATTTTGAAGAATCCTTGCATACCTGAGGTCAACCCAACTTGATCATGATGAATGATCTTTTAAATGCATTGTTGAATTCTGTTTGCTAGAATTTTGTTGAGGATTTTTGCATATATTCTCATCAGTGATATTGGCCTGTGAGTTTCCTTTTTTTTTTTTTTGTGATGTCTTTATCTGATTTTGTGTTGGGGCAATCATGGCCTCATAGAGTAAATATGATGTGTTCCTTCTCTGGAATGTTTTTTGAGAGTTTTAGAAGTGTAGGCATTAGCTTATCTCTAAATGTTCGATAGACTCACCTATAAAGCCATCTGGCTGTAGGCTTCTTTTATGGAGAGATTTTTGATCACAGTTTTAATTTCAGTACTTATCATTGGGTTGGTCATAATTTCTATTTCTTACTGATTCAGTCTTACAAAGCTGAACTTTTCTAAGAATCTGTCCATTCCTTTCAGGTTTTCTACTTTACTGGCATATAGTTGCTCATAATAGTCTCTTATAATCCTTTGCAGTTCTGCATTGTCTGTTGTAATCTCTTATTCACTTCTAGTTTTGTTGATTTGATTATTCTTCCTTTATTTTTTTCTTGACAAGTCTGACTAATGGTTTGTCAATTTTATCTTCTCAAAGAAGCAGCTTTTAGTTTTATTAATCTTTACTATTATTTCATTTCTTTTTTATTTCTTTTACTCAGATCCTTATGATTTTTTTCCTTTTGCTAACTTTGGAGTTTTTTGTTCATCCTTTTTCCAGTTGTTTTAGGTATAAAATTGTCTATTTGATGTCTTTCTTGTCTCTTGAGGTAGGATTGTATTGCTATAAACTTTCCTCTTAGAAATGCTTTTGCTTTATCACATAGGTTTTGGGTCATCATGTTTTCATTGTGATTTGTTTCTAGGATTTTTTGATTTCCCTTTTTATTTCTTCAGTAACCTGTTTGTTATTTAGAAATGTATTGTTTAATCTCTATGTGTTTGTGTGATTTTTGCATTATTTTTCCTTTAATTGATATCTAGTCTCATAATGTTCAGGTCAGAAAATATGTTTGATACAATTTTAATTTTCTTAAATTTACTGAGACTTGATTTGTGACCCAAGATATCTATCCAGGAGAATGTTCTATATGCACTTGCTGCTGCTGCTGCTAATTCGCTTTAGTCATGTCCGACTCTGTGCGACCCCATAGACGGCAGCCCGCCAGGCTCCCCGGTCCTTGGGATTCTCCAGGCAAGCACACTGGAGTGGGTTGCCATTTCCTTCTCCAATGCATGAAAGTGAAAAGTGAAACTGAAGTCTCTCGGTTGTGCCCAACTCTTAGCGACCTCATGGAGTGTAGCCCACCAGGCTCCTCCGCCCATGGGATTTTCCAAGCAAGAGTACTGGAGTGGGTTGCCTTCTCCATATGCACTTGAGAAGAGATTTTATCCCTCTGCATTTGGATGGAATAGCCTGAAGATATCAGTTAAGTTTATCTGGTGTAATATATGATTTAAGGTTTGTGTTTCTTTATTAATTTTATGATTTGATGAGCTGTCTGTTGGTGTGTGTGGGGTGTTAAAGTCCCCTACTGGGACTTCCCTTATAGCTCAGTTAGTAAAGAATCTGCCTGCAATGCAGGAGAACCCAGTTGGATTCCTGGGTTGGGAAGATCCTCTGGAGAAGGGATAGGCTAGACTTCAGTATTCCTGGGCTTCCCTTGTGGTTCAGCTGGTAAAGTCCCCTACCATTATTGTGTTATTGTCAATTTCCCCTTTTATGTCTGTTAGTGTTTGCCTAATGTATTGAGGTGTTCCTATGTTGGATGCAAATTGTTATGTATTCTTCTTGAATTTATCCCTTGATCATTTGTAGTATCTCACTTTATCTCTTGTAATCGTATTTATTTTAAGATCTTTTATTGTGTGATATGAGACTTGCTTCTCCTGCTTTCTTTTGATTTTCATTTATATGGAATATCTTTTTCCATCCACTTACTTTCAGTCTGTATGTGTCTCCAAATCTGAAATCAGTCTCTTACTGACAGCATACATATTCATCTCGTTTATATATGCATTCAGCCAGTCTGTCTTTTATGTGAAATTCACTCAGTCATGTCCAATTCTTTGTGACCCCATGGACTGTAGTCTACCAGGCTCCTCTGTTTATGGGATTTTTCTATTCAAGAATGCCAGAGTGGGTTACCATTTCCTTCTCCACGGGATTTTTCCAACCCAGGAATTGAATCCAGGTACTCACATTGCAGTCAGACTCTTTTCAGTCTGAGCCACCAGGGAAGGTCCTGGTGTCTTTCAGTTACAGCATTTAACCCATTTACATTTAAAGTAATTATTGATATATATGTTCCTACTGGCATTTTCTTAATTGCTTTGGATTTGTTTTTGTAGCTCTTTTCCTTATATTTCCTGTATATAGAATTCTCTTTAACATTTACTGTAAAGCTTGTTTCTTTGTGCTAATTTCTCTTAATTTTTGCTTGTCAGTAAAGCTTTTGAGTCCTCTATCTGTTTTGAATGAGGTCCTTGCTATGTAATCTTGGTGGTAGATTTTTCCCTTTCAGTACTTTAAATATATCCTGCCATTCTCTTCTGGCCTGCAGAATTTATCCTCAGAGATCAGCTCTTAATCATATGGGGCTTCCCTTGTATGCTACTTGTTGCTTTTCCCTTGCTACGTTAATGTTCTTTCTTCATGGTTTGTTGGTTTGATTAGTATGTGTCTCGGCTTGTTTCTCCTTGGCTTTATCCTATGTGGGATGCTTTGTGCTTCTTGGGCTTGATTGACTATTTCCTTTCCCATGTTAAGGAAGTTTTCAGCTATTATCTCTTCAAAATTTTCTCAAACCCTTTCTTTTCCTCTTCTTCTGGGACCCCAATACTTCAAATGTGCATTTTGTATTCTTCCAGAGATCTCTGAGATTAACTTCAAATCTTTTCTTTTTTCCCCCTATATTCTGCTCTTCAACAGTTATTTCCACTCTTTTTGTCCCAGCTCACTTATCCATTCTTCTGCCTTAGTTATTCTGCTATTGATTCCTTCTACAGTATTTTTAATTTCAGTAATTGTGTTGTTTGTCTCTGTTTGTTTATTCTTTATTTTTTCTTCTGCTGCTGCTAAGTCATTTCAGTCATATCTGACTCTATGCGACCTCATAGACGGCAGCTCACCAGCCTCCTCCATCCCTGGGATTCTCCAGGCAAGAACACTGGAGTGGGTTGCATTTCCTTCTCCTAGGCTTTTAAGTGAAAATGAAGTCACTCAATTGTGTCTGACTCTTTGCGACCCCATGGACTGCAGCCCACCAGGCTCCTCTGACCATGGGATTTTCCAGGCGATAGTACTGGAGCGGATTGCCATTTCCTTCTCCTAGGCTTCTGCTAAATATGTTAATTGATCCTTACATCTTCTCCATTCTACTTTTGAGGTTTTAAATCATCTTTACTATCATTACTCTAAATTTTTTTCTGATAGTTTGCCTTATTTCCTCTTTGTTTACTTGGCCTTTTGAGTTTTTATTTTGTTCTGTCATTTGCTCAATATTTCTATGTCTTTTCATTTTTTTTTCTAACTTACTGCATGTAAGGTCTCCTTTTTTCCAGGCTTTAGGGTCATATTCCTTCTTCCTTTTGATTTATGCCCTCAGTCGGTTATGTTCATCCAGTGTTTGGGTTCTGGTTGGCAGGGACTTTTGCCAATGTTCTGGTGAGAGGAGGTGATCTTTTTCCCTCTGATGGACAGGGCTTTGTGAAGTGGTAAGTTTTGGGGTGTCTGTGGGAAACCTATCTGCTGATGATTGGGTTTGTACTTTTGTCTTGCTTGTTGTTTTGGTGAGGCATCCTGGACTGGCTGTGGGCAGCAGTTGGGTGATGCCAGGTCTTTGGATACAGTTGAAAATCTTTGTGAGAGTTCCTACTAATTAATAGTCCCTGGGGTTAGGAGTTCTCTGGCAGTCTAGGGTCCCAAACTCAGTGCTCCCACTCCAAAGCCTCAGA
Organism: Ovis aries; assembly: GCF_016772045.2. Taxonomy (NCBI): domain Eukaryota; kingdom Metazoa; phylum Chordata; class Mammalia; order Artiodactyla; family Bovidae; genus Ovis; species Ovis aries. Next base: position 13,958,700 of record NC_056076.1, on the reverse strand, counting down.
CTCAATCTCTGGCTGGCATTTGTTTTGGCATTAAAGGGGATTAAAATAAGCACACAAAAACAAAAACAAAACAAGAAACAAGAGAAAAACTCAGACAAATGGTAAATACAAAATCAGACCAATAATAAATTGAAGGAACACACACACACAGACACAAAACCAAAGCAGTCCAAAGAAAATAAAGAGAGTGACTTGGCATGCAAGGGAAATCAAAATTGATATCAACCAATTAAAAACAAAACTAAAACACACACCAGATAACAAAACCAAAGTCAAGTACCAACTCAGGAATACATTAAAGAAAACAAAACAAATTGACAAGCATGGTGAAATAAAGAAAGATAAGGATTGAAAGAAAAGCAGAAAAAAATAGAAAAGCAAAGTTAAATACAAGTATATAAAAAGATTTATATATATTAAAGAATAACTACAGTAGGAAAAGTACAATAAGAAAAAAAAAAACAATGAATTTTGAAAAAGAAAGAAAAAAAGCCCTACACAACCTCAAAAAGCCAATGTAGAGGTAGAAAGGAAATAAAAAGTGGGCTTTAAAAAAAAATTCTCAAAAGCTTAAATAGAGTTGCTAGTAATAATAATATCAGAAACCACAGCAACAGAGGGGGAAAAATTTAAAAAGAAGAGGAAGAAAATCCAGAGCCAAGTACAGAAAACATCAAAATAAAAGGTTAGTAATAAAAATTTTCTCAGCTGTCAGTGTCCTTTCCCTTGCTGTGAGTCAAGGATATCCCCCAATTCTGGACTGGTCTCTGCAGCTCCTAGGGACAGCTCAGACTTTAATCTGGCCCTACACCTATGTATTGTTGCCATCAGTGTTCATAGCTGTCAGACCTAGTGCACTTTCTTTTATCCTTGTATATTCCATAGACACAGAGTCTGCCTAGTTGATCAAGTCAATTTAATCTGAAGCTTGTACAGCTGATGGGAAGGGTTTGGATCCTCTTCCTTAGCCACACTGCCCCTGGGGTTCAACTGTGGTTTCATCTCCACCTCTGCATGTGGGTCAGCCACAGGAATTTTCTCTTGAGGCTGCCTTGGAGGACTTGGGTCTGCCCTAGTGACGACCACATGTGGAGGTGGCATAGCTGCTTGGATCACAGGGACCCTGGCAGTGCCAAGTACACAGGGGAGTTGGTGGCCATTGGCACAGAAGATATGGTGTTTTAGTTTATTTTCTAACCTTTAGCAGCCTGGTCCAGTGAAGATTGAGCTTGAAGGTGGTGAAGCTGCTAGGATTATGGGGACCCTGGTGGTACCAAGTGTACAGGGAAGCCAGTGGCCTCAGGCACAGGAGCTATAGCACTATTAGAGTGTTTTCCTAGCTTCTGGCAGCTGGTGTTCAAAGGGCCTCCCCAGCCGGTCCTTTCTGTTACTCAGTGCAGAAGGTGCTCAAAGGCCCCCTTGACTGGTGTCCTTCTCAACTGCTTGGTGCCTCAGGTACTTAAAGGACCTCCCTCTCTTAGGTCTTCCTCTGTTGGTCATCTGCAGCTGCCAGTATGTGGCGAGAGAGTCTACAGTGATGGCTCCACCCTCTGTGTATGACTTAGCAGTATCACTTTGCCTCTATGGATGCCCGGCTTTCCTCTAAAGGCATTCCTCAGCATATTCTCCTTCCTTTCATTCCCCTGGGCTGTCTCTCCACAGTCAACAGAAGGCCTCTCCCTGAGATTTCTCTCCAATCCCTATTCTCCAGCTCCCAGCCACTGTGCATTCTAGGGTGCTTGCGTCCCTGTCCTGGGTATATAGTACTGTGGCAAGGATTGTCTGCGTGGTTCTTACCCCTTTCAGAATGTCACAGATCAGCTGCTTCACTCTCCAACAGCCTCAAATGCTTTTTCTTTATTGCAAACGATTGCCCTGGTGTGGCGATCTGACCCCTGCTTCAGTTTCCTCACCCACCGTTTGCGGGCCCATTCCTTCCTACTCTCCTCTTTTTCCATTCCTTCCTTTATCTTATGTAGTTTTGCCTGGATCCATATATTCCTTTCTGGTGGTCAGGGACTCATGCCTGCTCTCTCAGCTGGTGTTTTGTGAGATCTCCTGCATGTGAAGGTATATTCCTAGTGCATCTGTGGAGAGAGATGCACTCCCATCTCCACCTGTTCCTCTGCTATCATAAGGACAAGGAATGATTCTCTTATAAGCAAAGCCATAATACAATATCAGCTTGAAAATTTACAAATGATTTTTTTTTTTTGCATCATTTCAGGTTCAAACTTCCCTGATTTTCTTATAGTATTTCTTTTCACAATTTGTTTCTATGTCAGGATCCAATAAATCCATGGATTGCAATTAGCTGACATGAGACTTAATCTTCTTTGGGAATTTCCTAGCCATGTGACATGGCCAAAAGCAAAAAAAAAAGAAAAAGAAAAAAAGAAGAGAGACAGACAGATGGACTTAGGCTTTTTTAAAAGCTTGACTTGATATTCTGTTAGCTTTGGAAAAATCTCAGCCATTGCTTCTTTAAATATGGCCTCTGTCAGATTCTATTTCCTCTCTTCCTTGGACTTTCTATATCATAATTTCTTAGCAACAGCTTTTGACATTTTTGCACTAGATAATTATTATTATCTTATTTGTAAGAGTCACTTGTGTTAATTATTTAGCAATATCTTTGGCATGTACCCACTAGGGACCAGTAGCAATTCTAGAAACTGTGATAGTTTAAACAAAGTTTCTAGATAGTGCCAAATATCACCTGAGAGAGGACAAAATAGTGTCTAGTTAGGGACCATTGGACTATGTGTATGTTAATTTTATAAAGAGTTATATTCTGGATATATCTTGTGCTTATCCTTTCTACTTTCCTTGTTTCAGTATGTATGCTTCTGTTTGACCTATGTTCCTATTATTTTTTCCTTTCATCAACTTTATTACTGTCCAGTTTATTAAATTACCTCTTAATTTCAATCATATTTTAGTTATAGAATTTCCAATTCATTAAAAAAATTAGTTATTTCCTGAAATTCTATATATTTTTATTTATTATCTTGACCAAAATAATTACAGTTATCTTACTATGTCTGTTAACTTGAATATCTTGTGGGTCTCTTTCTCTTCTCTGTGTCATTTCTTTGCCTTATTTATTTTTAGGCTGGGTCATTTTTAATTGCACTGTTGTTTTTCAGTCGCTAAGCCATGTCCAACTCTTTGCAGCCCCATGGACTGCAGCACACCAGGCTTCTCTGTCCTTCATTCTTCCCCAGAGTTTGCTCAAATTCATGTCCACTGAATCGGTGAAGCCATCCAACCATCTCATCCTCTGTCACCCCCTTCTCCTCCTACCCTCAATCTTTCCCAGCATCAGGATCTTTTCCAGTGAGTTAGTTTAGCTCTTTGCATCAGGTGGCCAAAGTATTGGAGCTTCAGCATCAATTCTTCCAGGATTATTATTATTCAGGATTGATTTCCTTAGGATTGACTGACTGGTTTGATCTTCTTGCTGTCCAAGGGACTCTCAGGAATATTCTCCAGGACCACAGTTTGAAAGCATCAATTCTTCAGCACTCTCAATGGTCCAACTCTCACATCCATACCTGACTACTGGGAAAACCATAGCTTTTACTAGATGGACCTTTGTCAGCAAAGTGATGTCTCTGTTTTTTTAATATGCTGTCTTAGGTTTGTCATAGCCTTTCTTCCAAGGAGCAAGGAAATTAAAGTTAAAATTAAAGTTCCTTTAATTTTTTACTATACTTTATTTATGAAAAACTGAAGAAACTCTTATCTCCCTACAGAGAAGATAATGACAGATCACTATTTCTGTGAACTATTGAGCTGATTAAAGTCAAGTGCATAGTTCTTCAGGTATCCTCAGTGAGAATCTGAAATGTTTATCATGGTCTTTCTCTTGATTAGTGGGCCTTGAATACCATTTCTTTTTCTCCCCAGCATTGTGGGACTATTAAAATTTCTCCTTCATTTCTCAGCCTTTTGCAAACCACATTATGCTTGGTTTATGTGTTAGATTTGTTTTCTAGAAGCAAAGCCAGAGCTCAAAATTTCTGGGTCAATAATTTATTGAGTGATTGATCTCAGGAGAATACTAAGGAAAACAAAATAGAGCAAGAGAAGAAAGCTAAGTAAAAAAATGATCTTGGCTAAAGATTAGCTTTACCTTGCTCCCAAGGGAAGTTCTGTAGCACAAATCATACCAAGTAGATGGTATCCTCTTATGGTCGGGAGACAAGCTTTCTGTATCTACCATTTCAGTTAATTACTGTTTCTTGACTATCTAGGGGAGTCAAGACCTAGCCTCTTAAAATGAGACAGCTCCTGTTTCCCTTTAGCTAAGGAAAATTCTTTGGAAAAAGCAGCAGCTATGAGCTCTTACCAGCTGACAATAACAATGGTGGGACTGTGTGCACCATTTCAGTGAAAGTGATAGTCATCTCATTTTCTGATGCCCTCTTTTCCTTCTGCCCTCAGTCTTTCCCAGCATCAGGGAATTTTCCAATAGGTCATCTGTTCACAGCAGGTGACCAAAATACTGGAATTTCAGCTTCATTATCAGTCCTTCCAGTGATTATTCAGGGTTGATCTTCCATAAGATTGACTGGTTTGATCTCCTTGCTGTCCAAGGAACTCTCAGGAGTCTTCAGCACCACAGTTCAAAGGCACCAATTCTTTGGCACTCTGCTTTCTTTACAGTCCAGCTCTCATAACCTTATGTGACCACTGGGAAGACCATAACCTTGACTATTTGGATCTTTGTGGGCAGAGTAATGTCTCTGCTTTTCAACACACTGTCAAGTTTTGTCATTCCTTTCCTGCCAAGAAGCAATTGTCTTCTGATTTCATGGCTGAAGTCACTGTCTACAGTGATTTTGGAGCCCAAGAAAAGGAAATCTGTCACTACTTCCACCTTTTCCCTTTCTATTTACCATGCAGTAATGTGTGCTTCCCTTGTGGCTCAGAGGTTAAAGCATCTGCCTGTAATGCAGGAAACCTGGGTTCGATCCCTGGGTTGGGAAGATCCCCTGGAGAAGCAAATGGCAACCCACTCCAGTATTCTTGCCTGGAGAATCCCATGGATGGAGGAGCCTGGTGAAGGCAATGGCACCCCACTCTAGTACTCTTGCTTGGAAGATCCCATGGATGGAGGAGCCTGGTAGACTGCAGTCCATGGGGTCGCTAAGAGTCGAACACGACTGAGAATCTTCGCTTTCACTTTTCACTTTCATGCATTGGAGAAGGAAATTGCAACCCACTCCAGTGTTCTTGCCTGGAGAATCCCAGGGATGGGGGAGCCTGGTGGGCTGTCATCTATAGGACTGCACAGAGTCAGACATGACCGAAGTGACTTAGCAGCAGCAGCAGCAGCAGCAGCAGCAGGAGCAGCAGCAGCAGCAGCAGTAATGTGACTGGATGCCATGATCTTTTCTTTTTTTTTTATATTAGTCTTAAGCTGGTTCTTTCACTCTCCTTCACCCTCATCAAGAGGCTCTTTAGTTCCTCCTTGCTTTCTGCCATTACAGTGGTATCATCCTCATATCTGAGGTTGTTGATGTTTCTCCTGACTATCTTGATTCCAGCTTGTAACTCATCCATTCCAGAATTTATCATGATGTGCTCAGCATATAGGTTAAACAAACAGGGTGCCAGCAGATAGCTCTGTCATACTCCTTCCTCTACCTTGAACCAGTCAGTTGCTCCATACAGGGTTCTAACTGTTGCTTCTTGACCTGCATACAGGTTTCTCAGGAGACAGGTAAGATGGTCTGGTATTCCCAACTCTCTTACAGCTTTCCACAGTTTGTCATGACCCACACGGTCAAAGGCTTTAGCTTAGGTGATGAAACAGAGATAGATGTTTTTCTGAAATTCCCTTGCCTTCTCTATAATCCAGCAAATGTTGGCAATTTGATCTCTAGCTCCTTTTCCTTTTCTAAACCTAGCCTGAACATCTGGAAGTTCTTGGTTTGCCTAATGCTGAAGCCTATCAAGCAAGATTTTAAGTATGACATTACTAGCATGGGAGAAGAGTGCAATTGTCCAATGGTTAGCACATTTTTTGGTATTACCTTTCTTGGGGATTAGGATGAGGATTGACCTTTTCCAGCCCTATGGCCACTGCTGGGTCTTCCACATTTGCTGGCATAATTAGTGTAAAACCTTGAAGGCATCATCCTTTAGGGATCTGAATAATTCTGCTGAAATTTCATCACACCCACTAGCTTTACTAACAGCAGTGCTTCTTAAGGCCCACTTGACTTCACATTCCAGAATGTCTGGCTCTACGTGACTAACCTTTCAGGGTAGAAGGTATCTAATATAATGAACTTGCCACTGAGACACTGGTTGGTGTACTTGAGAATTTGTGTCATACTGGGGGTCAGAATTGGCTTCTATTATTGAGAGATTAGACAGTTACCAGTGACTGTATCAGTCTTAGTGAGATCATGCTGTGGGCCATGCTCACCTGCTACATCTGTCAGTTTGGTTAGCCCAGTCTTGATCCCATTGCACAAGCCCTTTGTCTGAAAGGAGATGTTAACTAACTGGTGAACCTGTCTCTCTGCTTAGTTGTTTGAACCTGTTCCGCAGTTGATAATTTCTCTTTGGCATTAGTGCTCAAAATAAAAATTTCCATATTTTGTGCTCACTCTCCTAAATCCAACATTTGCCTCTTTCTCAGAGCTTCTTGCACTCAGTTTTCTAATATTGCAGCTTCAAGGCATCCTACCAGATAGGCACATCATTTCTTGCTTTACATGCTGCTGCTGCTGCTAAGTCACTTCAGTCGTGTCTGACTCTGTGCGACCCCATAGATGGCAGCTACATAAGGACATGCATATCCTTATTTTGGGCCACTTCACTTTCTACAAAAAGGAATGATGAGCTGCTCCACCTGAACCTCTGCCTTTGAGAGGATTTCTCTTTGCCATTTTCTTTCAAAGACATTCCTGAGTGTGGCTATAGTGAGAAAACAATCTGTTTTGGGGTTGTAACCATACCAAGCTGATTCATCCCTGAAGCAAGATTGTATTTCTTCCCTCTCCATTAGCTATTCATAGAGAATGTTACCTGAGATTGTGAGCTCAAGCCTAATTTCTGGTATATCATTGCTACTTTATGATGAGTTATTGCTGGGCCTTTGTGAACTTATGATTAGTACATCTAACAGTATGGAGTATATGATGGGAAGTTCTGGTCTCAGGAGCACTTGATAATCCATAGTTAGATATTCACTTTCTACCAGTACCAAGTAGCATGTAAGACCTGCTTTTAAATGATATCTAGTTTGCTGCTCATGTTGGTATAGAGTTGCTCCAGAAACCATGAGGTTTTTGCTTTGAATTTCCTACTAGGACTAAAGCTAGAGTCTCACATGTCTTTTTATCTCTAGTCTAGATACCTCTTCTTTTGCTTTGTGCCTCCATAAAACTCTACAGTCTTCTGTGTCACCTAATGAATGGGACTGAACAGTATCCCCAAGTATAGGATATGCTGTCTCTAAAACTCAAATCGACTTACCAAGTACTGTGTTTCTGTCTTAATGATAGGAGTTGCAAGGTACAACTTGGCTTTTACTTTGTAGGGGATGTTCCAAGATTCTCTGGGTCATTGGACCCCTGAAAACTTCACTGATATATCAAATCCCTAAATCTTTTGAGATTTCTCTCACTTTCTAGAGAGCATGAATATTATCAAAGTGTTCTGAGTAATTGTCAGTTACTGATAATCACATTTGATAAGCATGATCACGTCTATAATGGGCAGTATGAGATTCCACTCCAGGGAGGCCTGGCGTGCTGCGATTCATGGGGTCGCAAAGAGTCAGACACGACTGAGTGACTGAACTGAACTGATGAGATTCCACAGAATGTCCAGATGGTTCAAGTTTCTTTAAGCTCTATTTTGACAGAAAGCAAGAGACTTAAGATGGTTCTGTGTTGGTTTGTAACCTTGGGATGTCTCTGGGTGTAATAAAAACTGAGTCCCATGCATACTGAGGGAAGGAAAGAGGCAGATCATTCCAGAAGGTCTCAATAACACCTTACTCTTTCACACCTATGTCCTTGAAACAGCTGGTAGTATGGAAAGAATAGGAAGCCAAAAAGATAAGGAGCCTCCAGCTGTATCAGTCATCCAGCAGCCATGTCCTTTCAATGACCTCCTCTAACACTCTCAGACAAGATCATGAATGCATATTGTTGTTTGTCCCAAATAAAGACAAACTACTTCTAATCCTCCTTCTTTATAAATATGAAAAAGCTGCATTTGCCAGGTATATAACTACCAGATTACCACGGATGTGTTAATCTGCTCTACTAAAGATACCATATCTGATATAGCAGGTATACATGGGCCTACTATTTCCCTAGGTTTTCACTGGTCCACTATCAGTTGCTAAGATAGTGCTTTGGGTTTTTTGTAAGAGATATACTGGTGAATTAAATAGGGCAAGATAGCACATGTCATCACCGATTTCAGTCTTTGAAAGTGACACTAATCATATCTCGCCCCAGAATACAATATTGTTTTTTAATGTATTATCTTAACTGAAAGGAAGTTTCAGGTCTTTTCCATCTGACCTTTCCTGCTACACTAGCTCTTACTTAGAACACTAGCTCCAGGAGCTAATATGAGGTTTCTGAGCTGTTATTCATGTCTTTTCTAATTATACATTTTGAAACTGAAAAGTAATTACTAGGTGGGTCCACAGACATATTGGGCACACTGGGAGGCAGAGCTGGGTCACTACATTTATTACTTAAGCCCCATACTATGACTCTAACAGGAGAGCACAAGGACTCTGGATCCTTGGTTCTCGGCATTGTCATACACACTATACATCTCTATTCTTTCTATAGTGTATGGTTATTTGAAAATAGAACCATAATCACCTTTCAGAAGGACTGTAAAGAACATTAATGTGTACACTTTCTGTTGCTTTGCTGCTAAGTTGCTTCAGTTGTGTCTGACTCTGTGCGACCCCATAGTTGGCAGCCCACCAGGCTCCCCCATCCCTGGGATTCTCCAGGTAAGAACACTGGAGTGGGATGCCATTTTCTTCTCCAATGCATGGAAGTGAAAAGTGAAAGTGAAGTTGCTCAGTCGCGTCCGACTCTTAGTGACCCCATGGACTGCAGCCTACCAGGCGCCTCCGCCCATGGAATTCTCCAGGCAAGAGTACTGGAGTGGGGTGTCATTGCCTTCTCCACTGCGCATTACTGAATGCTTATTCATTAGGACTGACCTCTCCCTCAGTTGATGGATTTTGATTCTGAGAATTGACTCAGGTGTGGAAACTGGCCAAAGATTATGACATTCCATCCAGTAAATGACCTCTGCCTTCTGCTTTTCCATTTTTTATGCACTTTTATTATGACTTGTTAAGCAACAGTCTTAATGACTGTCCATCCTGTTCCTAAGTCAGTCCTACACTGACTAGCTTTCAACTTTGTGGCCATTATGGCAGTTTTGACTACCTTACTTATGATGGTGAAGTGTTACCGCTTGGCCTCTACTATTCCAGACTCCAATCATCTCCATTAACAACTGTTCAGATGTTTTTGAATCATTGAATTATTGTGATTTCTTCTTTGACTCACTGTAGCACAGTTCTGTAACAGTATCTTCTATTATTAATATCTGTTAAATTTTTTAAACTAGGTTTTTGGAGTTATTTTGTTAATAGTTGCTAGGAATTAAAATATGTATCTTAATTTATTTAGGTAAATACTGACAATATTTACCAAATATGGTGACTTGGCTTTAAAATATCTCAATTACTTCAGCTTTCCCTATTTGTGCTATTATGATCACATGTATCATATCTTTATATGTTATAACCTCTAAAATATAGTGTTTTCATTATTTCTTTAGATAATCTTATTTTTTTAGTTATGAGAATTAGAAAATATATTCATACAGTATTTAATTTACCTATATATTTACCATTTGGGGGTCTCTATTTCTTCCTGTGGATTTAAATTATTATCAGGCCTTATTTTCTTTCAGTGTGAAGGACTTCCTTTGGTATTCTTTATAAGGCATATCTGCTAGCAATAATTTCTCTCAAACTTTGTTTGTCTGGGGATGTTTCATTTTTGCATTTTTCAAAACAACAGGTTGGCTCAATATAGACTTCTTTCATAGCACTTCAAATATGTTCTTCTATGGCCTTCTGGTCTCCATTATTTATGAGTCAGAAATCCACTTTAAATTGTACCATTGATAAGCTATGCATGATGAGTCTTTTTTTCTCTCATGCAACTTTCAAGATCTTCTCTTTGTCTTTGTCTTTTTGCACTTTGACTGTGATGAGTCTAGATATTGATATTTGTGTTTATCATATCTGGGTTTCATTGAACTTCTTGGATCTGTAGATTAATATTTTTTCATCAGATTAGAGAGGTTCAATAGTTATTTATTGCTGTTTAAATTAACTTTATCTTCCAGAATTGTTTTAAATTTACAGAGAACTATCAGTACAGAAAATTCCTTTATTTTAATACCCTGTTTCCCCTTATAATATCTTATATTATTAAGGTACATTTGTTAAAATTAATAAATCTAGAAGAAGACATCATTATTTATTAAAGTCCAAATGATTTTCAGGCTTCTTAACTGTCTACCCAATGTTCCCTTTCTGTTCCATGACTCCATCCAGGATATCACATGGCATTTAGTCAGCATTTCTCCTTAGGTTCCTCAAAGCTGTGATAGTTTCTCAGACTTTCCTTATTTTTGATAGCCTTGAAAGTTTTGAGCAGTACTTGTCAAGATTTGTTTTTCTTTTCTTTTTCTTTTTTTTTTTTTTGAATGTCCCTCTATTAGAATTTTCTGTTGTTTTTCTCATAATGAGACCTTAGTTATGCTTTTTGGGGAAGAAGTCTCCAAAAGTAAAGTACCATTTTCATCACATATCAATAGCATATAATATTAACATAACTTACCACTGTTGGTGTTGAATTTGGTCACCTACCTAAAGAACTGTTTGTCAGTCTTCCCCACTGTAGTAACTTTTTTCTCTTTCCACACTATATTCTTTGGGAGGAAGTTATTATGCACAGCCCATACTTAAGGAGTAAAGAGTTTTTGTCTCTATCCTTGAAGGAGGAATATCTATATAAATTATTTTGAATTCTCCTGCATAGAAGAGTTGTTTGTTATCCACTAATCATTTAGATAGTCGTCTACTTATATCTGACTGGCCTCATGAATATTTATTTTATATTTTGTATTATAATCTGATACTACTTTGCTTATTTTCTGATGCTACTTATAATCTGATACTACTTTGCTTATTTTCAGTTTTGGCCTTTGGAAACCCTTTCGGTTAGTTTCTATGTCCCCTTTAACATAACCTATCACTGGAGGATTTTTTTTTTTTTTAATCTTTTCTTACTTTATAGCATGACAATATATTCAAGGCTCATTTGTATATTTCCTGCCTGCTTCAGATCTAGAAAGTGCCCTTTCTTCAAGGAGGCCTCATTCTCTTTTTGGAAAATAGATTAGAAACTCAGAAAAGATCTAAGTGCTAGATACATTCTTTGTTACTCGAGTATCACCTTTTCTAGACCTCTCAGTTACCAGAGCAAGGATATACATGTGTGTATTCTAGCCTATGTATGTATACTTATCTAGAAATATTTCCATATGCAACCATCTGTAACTATGTTGTTGTTATTTAGTCATTAAGTCGTGTCTGATTCTTTTGCAACCCCATGGACTATAGCCCATCAAGCTCCTCTGTCCATAGGATTTTCCAAGCAAGAATACTGGAATGGGTTGCCATTTCCTTCTCCAAGGGATTTTCCTGACCCAGGAAGTGAACCCGCATTTCCTGCATTGGTAGGTGGATTCTTAACCACTGAACCACCAGGGAAGCCATCTGTAACTCTGTTAAGCTAATTATAAGTTCATCCTGTTATCTCCAACTTGAATGCATTACTATATGGATCATGCTGGCCTCTTCTACATGCTTATTTGTAAACTGACTGCTATAACAAGAAATGTGAGCCTACCATTGACCTTTCATTTGCTTACGTGTTCCAATCTAACATATATCTATACCAATATCAGAGTTAATATCTACCCCAATAGGATACATCTTTATCAATTGGAGTATAGTGCTTATGTACACTCTCTTTTGTGTTTAGTTTAATTACAGACTTTAGTTTAGTTACAAGACTTCACTCATTTTCAAAGTTGCCTAGATTTTCATGCGATTCCAAGACCCCATTCAGTGAGATTGTATCATATATTTGTAATGCAGTTAGATTGTTTCATCACATTTATATTCCATACGGGGTTTTCCTAACATGCCCCAATTTTTTTTTAAAATTTGCATACATTAAGGTATACTCTTTGTGCTTAAAGTTCAACGAAAGTGAGAGTGTTAGTCACTCAGTCGTGTCCAACTCTTTTGAATCGTGTCTGACTCAAATTCTAAAGTTCAGTAGATTTTGGCAAGAGCATGGTGTCATATACCCATAATTACAGTTTCATACAGAATAATTTTACCATCCTAACAATTCCCTGTGCTTGACCTACTCATCCCTCACACTCATCTCCCTGAATCCTGCAGCCATTGATCTTTTCACTGTTTCTATAATTATATCTCTTCTAGAATGTCAAATTGGAATAGTTGGAATTATATAAATGGCAAACCACTCCAGTATTCTTGCCTGGAGAATCCCATGGACAGAGGAACCTGATGGGCTACAGTCCACGGGGTAGCAAAGAGTTGGACATACCTGAGCGACTTCACTTTCACTATCTAGTATATAGTCTTTTCAAATTCTTTTCAAGTTCTTTCACTTAGCAACATGCATTTATAATTCATCCATGCCTTTTCATGTCTTGATAGTACATTTCTTTTTATCACTGAATAGTATTCCACTGTGGGGCTTGCCTAGTGGCTCAAATGGTAAATAGTCTGCCTGCAATGCAGGAAACCCATAGCACTTTGACTTTTTTTCAGTATTCCATTGTATTGAGGCACCAGTTTTATTATCTATTCACCTACTGTAGGATATTTTCTTTCTCTGTAGTGTCTTCATCTGGTTTGGTATCAGGGTAGTGCTGGCCTTGTAGAATGAGTTTGGAAGTGTTCCTTCCTCTTAATTTTTTGGGAATCATTTGAGAAGGATAGGTATTAACTCTTCTTTAACTGTTTGGTAAAATTCACCAGTGAAGCTATTTGGTCCTTGACTTTTGTTTTTTTGGGAGATTTTTGGTTACTGATTCAATCTTCTTTCTAGTAATTGTCCTGTTCAAGTTTTCTATTTCATCATGATTCATAATTTCTGTTAATTCTTTGGAAATTTTTACAATAGCTGCCTGAACATCTTTGGTTGCTAAATCCTCTGGTAGATCTAGTCTGAGTCAGTTTCATTTAGTGTTCTTTCTCTCAAGTGTAGGTCATATATTGCTATTTTTATTTTTTGCATGGTGGTGGTTGGTTTAATTGCTAAGTTTTGTCCAACTCTTGCAACATGCAGTGTATCCTGCCAGGCTCCTCTGCCCATGGGATTCTCCAGGCAAGAATACTGGAGTGGATTGCCATTTCCTTCTCCATGGGATCTTCCTGACCGAGGAATCAAACCCAGGTCTCCTGCCTTTCAGGCAGATTATTTACTGACTGAGCTATGAAGGGAGATTTTTTTACATATCCTGTAATATTTTGTTGAAAACTAGACACTCAGTATCCCCAAATAGTTAATATTTACTTCATACACAAACCCTTTGAGATTCTTTACATAAAAATCATAATCACTTGTGTTGACAATACTTAAAAAAATGTTTATAATTGCTTTCTGTCCAAAGACTTCTGCATGCTTATTAAAAAAATATAGATAAATATGGAGAAGACAGGAAATCATCTCTAATTACATTTCCTGGAGAAAGCCATTATCTCAATAATTTCAAATGTATCTATTCTGTTGCTTGGGGTTCTAAAGTCTACTGAATCGTAAACAATGATACTTGAGCTGCAGAATGTAATGCAAATTATGTTAAAAACAGTTCAGTGAGTTTTTTTTTATTTTAAAAATTGTAATAAAACACATAAAATTTGCTATTGTAACCACTTTAAAGTGTACAATTCAGTAGATTAAGTAAATTAATATATGTTGTATAACCACTGATAATACCAAAACTCAGAACTTTCTCATCACCCTGAACAAAGATCACACAATAGGTCTGCAGCTCTATGACTTAAACTAAGGAAAACTGAACTGTATACTTTAAGTTGTATACCAACTTAAAGAATATCAGTTATGTCTCAATAAAGCTGTGTTTAAAATAGCAAATATTAAAGCAAGAAACAAAATATTTAAAAAAATGTTTGACTTCATGTAGTAATAATATAGTAATAATCATTACCAGTAAAATTCTCTAATACCTTCAATAACAACAAGAAAATGGGACAGATTGTCCTTCAAAAGCAAAAGACATGACATGTTATTTTAATAGACTTTAGATTTCTTGAATGTAATCTCAAGTTTATGGCGTAAATGGCCCCCAGTTCTTACAAGCAGTAAACCAAGGCTGCAATGGGGCAATCAACCTGTTTTTTTCCTGAAGTTAAAGAACCCCTAAACTATAAAAAACACCGCAAGATAAATTTTAAAATGTAAATCAACATTTCACAGATTTATGAAACTTAACCTAATTTTTTTTACAAGCAGGCAACTGACACTCATGGTAGATTAAGGATTTAGTCAACCAGGTAGTATCTAAATCTATAAAGCAGTTATGCCTGAGGGCAGTGATTACTATATTTCATTTTTGTTTTCCAGAAGCTGTCTTTTTGACAGTTCGCTGATGATTTGAATGCTTTATTTATAAATATCCTTTATTTTGCTATTTTAGAAAATATGGAGGTTGAGTAATATTGCATATCAAACAAAGCCTTTTTGTTTAGATATTTTTGGTGTCAGTTCATAATGGTCAACAACAAAGTTGCAGAAGAATGAAATTCTGAATGAGGAAGATTTCTGAAATCTGATCTGGCTCATGGATAAAATCCCCATGGTACAGAAGGCCCTAACATAGCCCTTAGGAAGAAACTCAGTGTGAGAAAATGAGATTTTTGTCCATACTTTGAGTAAAACCTGTACCTAAAGCTAGAGTGATGTTTCTAAGTGGTAATCTCTTCCCCTTGTTCTTTGAAGCTAGCTGGTCGCCAAATTGAAACAGATCTTTTAGAGCCCTGCTGTGTGTATTTTTGGCTTTGGTGATCTGTTGTAAAAGTCCTCCCCAACTAACTCACCCCCTCTTACACCTCGATTAATCTAAGGTAGTGAACATGAATGAAGGTTTCTTTGCAAAAACCCTTGCCAAGTCACAGTATCCTATTTTTTAATATGAATTCTCATTTACTTGAAATTAGATTGATTCTGTCAGTATTAAAAGTGAGATGTCTAAAGTCCCAAGGAGACCGCCTGGAGTGCTTTCAAGGGCATACTCTGTAATTGTGAATCACACTCAGGCTAAGGGCAGACTTGGGGTGGATCAATTTGAACAGAGAGTCTGCCAAAATTTTTGCCTATAGGCTAGCACTTTAAGGCAGAGGGATTCAAAATATAAAGTTGTATTTGTTCCCATTAAAAGTGGAGCTGTTCAGCATAAAGTTTGATTTGAAATTATGCAAATTCAGGAAAGGAAAGAACGAGGGAAAATAGAAGTGGTCGTAAAGTGCGTGAGTGCTAAGTCACGTCAGTCATGTGCGACTCTTTGCGACCCTATGGACTGTAGCCCACCAGTCTCCTCGATCCATGGGGATACTCCAAGCAAGAATACTGGAGGGGGTTGCCATGCCCTCCTCCAGGGGCTCTTCCTGATGCTGGGATAGAACCATGTCTCTTATGTCTTTTGCACTGGCAGGCAGATTCTTTACCACTGGGCTTCCTGGTGGCTCAGAGGTTAAAGCGTCTGCCTGCAATGTGGGAGACCTGGGTTTGATTTCTGGGTCGGGAAGATCTTCTGGAGAAGGAAATGGCAACCCACTCCAGTATTCTTGCCTGGAGAATCCCATGGACAGGGGAGCTTGGTGGGCTGCAGTCCACGGGATTGCAGAGTCGGACACAACTGAGCGACTTCACTTTCACTTTCTACCTGAGGGGTCTACAAGATTACTGGAAACAATGGGGCACCGGCTGGGTGGTATCTGAGTGGCTGGCATGATTTAAAGGGAGAAATTTATAATAGTCATATGTATACATGTAAGCATCATAACAGCTATGAAAGATAGATAAGGGATACATTATTATCTTCATTTTAGGTGAGACTGTCCAGAGTGACTTCACTTTCACTTTTCACTTTCATGCATTGGAGAAGGAAATGGCAACCCACTCCAGTATTCTTGCCTGGAGAATCCCAGGGAAGGCAGAGCCTGGTGGGCTGCCATCTATGGAGTCGCACAGAGT
Organism: Ovis aries; assembly: GCF_016772045.2. Lineage (NCBI taxonomy): Eukaryota > Metazoa > Chordata > Mammalia > Artiodactyla > Bovidae > Ovis > Ovis aries. Next base: position 13,942,294 of record NC_056076.1, on the reverse strand, counting down.
CGGACATGACTGAAGCGACTTAGCAGCAGCAGCAGCAGTCCAGAGATGAAGTTGCTAGTTTTTGTGAGATCTTCGATTTATTTATTCAGGAAGGTGAACTGAAGTGGAAGGAGAAGTCACATCTCCTGTGCATCTATACCATGCCATCCCATTCATCATGCCTAATAGGGACTGTGTTTCTTCTAAGGGCTCTCATATCAGTAGGGCAGATCCTATAGTCAAACATATTGCTTTTGCCTATTGTATTTGCAGCAGAAACATCAGTCTGAAAATTTTCTTGAGGATATCCATTACTCTGGAATATAAACATAATTTGGGGGAAAGATTTGAGCTGTCTTCAATAATTTGTGGTTAATGAAATGTCTTAGGGGTTTTATGTGTCCCTCTCCCACTCACTAGTTTACATGTTAGTGGTCCCTTTTCCATTAAATGGCTTCTTCCATTTGAACTGTTTTTATGAATAGAGGGCTCTTTCATTTTTCACAGCCTATTTCCTTTTATTGTCTTGATTGCAATTTAACAGAGAGACAAGTGGCATCACAAAAAGAGATGAAGGAGATGCCCCTGCCTTTCCTTTATGTGTTTTTATTAACCCTTGTTCATCCCCTGGCTCAGGCTGTGGGATGTGGACCTTTAGTGCAGGTCATAAACAAACCACCATATCAGAAGCCCTGTGGAAAAGCTTTCTAGGGGGTAGAGTAGTCCTTGAAATAATATTTGTTTCTAAACTTGTGTCTGAAGTTAAAATGACTAGGAATAGCAATAATAATAATAAAATAAAAATAATAACACTAAGAAATGAGGTGTATGGACAGAAGGAAACTTTTAGTATCTACTAGTATCTGCTATGATAGACTTTTCTATTTTAAAGATAATATATGAAAGTATTCTTATGACAAGTTTTTAAAGATAAGAGGGTATATAGAAAAAAGGTATGATTATCTTTATTTCCCTCTTTCTTTAAACACTGCTGGTCTCATAAGAAGCTTTATAAAAACTGGATTTGTATATACATATTTATATTTTCATATTGCTTTGGTATGAATAGATTCAAAACTTTTGCATATATTATTCAGCGGCATTCCTTTTTATTTATTTGACATTTTCAAAAGACTTATCATTGCCACTTTGTAGAAAATCTCTCTTTTTTAGCAGCATTTCCCTCTTGATAGATATTTTTTGGTTATTTTTACAGTTAAAGCTGCCGTGAACATCCTTGAACAAAAATTTACATATAGGATGCACTTCTAGAAGTGAACTATCTGAGTTGAAAGATGTGTGCAGTTTGAGAGACTGACAAATTCCCTTCTGGCAGCTGGGCAGCTGTGGGCACCCTATTGTGAGTATGAGTATGACTCAGGGCTCTTTCCATGTTACTTATTTTAATCCTCAGAATACTCTGACAAAGAACTGTAATCCTCATCTCCATCAATTGAGAATAATGAGTTTCAGAAATATTAAATAAACTTGTGTGAGACTATATAGCTACACTGTGGAAGATGAGTTTTATTCATCACACAGGCCAAGTCGTTCCCACACTCAAGCCTTTGTAGGCACAAAATGCATATCTAGCTTTGCTACTAGTTGATTTTATGTATTGTGGAAGTTGTATCATCTCATCGATTACATTTTCCTTTTGTATAAGATGAAGTCAGATGAAGTAATTGAATTAGGTGATTTTAGGGACTCCTTTAGGAGAAGACAATGGCAACCCACTCCAGTACTCTTGCCTGGAAAATCCCATGGATGGAGGAGCCTGGTAGGCTACAGTCCATTGGGTCACGAAGAGTCGGACATGACTGAATGATTTCATTTTCACTTTTCACTTTCATGCATTGGAAAGGGAACTGGCAACCCACTCCAGTATTCTTGCCTCGAGAATCCCAGGGACATGGAAGCCTGGCAGGCTATTGTCCATGGGGTCGCAAAGAGTAGGACATGACTGAAGCGACTTAGCAGCAGCAGCAGCAGCAGGGACTCCTTTAGCTTTAAATTTTAAGTGTATTGTGAGGTATATTTTTATTAATAGCAATGATTCATTTTGGCTAGATTTGACCTTGTTTCTTCAATTTGGAATTTCACTTTCCTAAAGGGGACAGAATTTGAACTAGGGTTAACCTAAATGATAATATTCATCACAAGTAAACAAGCACTTCTTCTGGGCCTAGCACTATTAACCCTTCCGAGTGTTAACCTGCATTATTTTATACTGTCCTCTCTGCATTCCAGTGGGCGATATTTTGCTGTTGTTCTAATTTTGCATTCTATAAAAATGGCAGGGTGAATGAGTAACCTGCCCAAGATCATATGGTGTATTAAGTGAAGTGAAAGTGAAGTTGCTCAGTCATGTCCGGACTCTTTGCGACCCCATGGACTGTAGCCGACCAGGGTCTTCCACCCATGGGATTTTCTGGTTAAGAATACTGGAGTAGGTTGCCATTTCCTTCTCCAGGAGATCTTCCCGACCCAGGGATTGAATCCCGGTCTTCCGCATTGTAGGCAGATGCTTTACCATCTGAGCCCCCAGGGAAGTCCCCATATGGTGCATAGTGAATGTTTGAACTGAATCAGTCACACTTGACAATGAGTTTGGATTTTTTTTTTTTTTCGAGTTGTGGGGAGAGCATTTTTCTGGGGGAAAAATGACACAATTTCTCTTTCTGGCAAGACTAAGAAAGGGTCAAAAACAATTAATTTTCTAGACAACTAAGATGTATTCTCTTTATGCTCAAAAGTTAAAACTGCAACAGTTTGGGTTAAAAATTTCTTTAAAACTCCATTCTTCTGGTTAGTTTTAATTGAACTTAACTTTTACTTGGGAAAGCATCACTTTATAAGTATTCTTTCCTTTAATAGATTCTTGCTCTTAAAAGTAATTTAACTGAATAATCCATTTTCCTTTTCTCTGAATGATTCAGGATCATCATCCATTTAGAGCAGTTGTTCTTTTTTGTAGTATGTTTCCCTTGCTTTTATGCCAAAGATATGTACTGAAAGCCATTGCGATGTGGAGAAGGCATGACCGAGTGGAGAGGTTATGCCTTTGGGGTAGAGGATAATATCACTGCATCCAAACCAGGACACTCTTGAGAGTGAAATGGGACACTATAATTAATCAGGACAACAGGAATAAAATGCAACTTCCCCATTCAAACTGGGATGTATGGTCACTTTACTTTGGATCAGGTCTTACCCAATTACTTGCTATTTAAGGAATCATGGGGTGCAGTGGTAAAGAATACACCTGCCAGTGCAGAAGACACAGAGATGTGGGCTTGATCCCTGGGTCGGGAAGACTCCCTGGAGTAGGAAATGGCAACCAACTCCAGTATTCTTGCCTGGAAAAGTCCATGAACAGAGGAGCCTGGAGAGTTACATATCCATGGCGTTGCACAGAGTTGGACATGACTGAATTTTTATGCAGACTCACAGGCACAAGAAATCTTACCACAGAAAGTTACTCAGTTCCTTTGAACCACAGTTTCCTCAATTGCAGATTGGGCACAAGAGGGCCAAATTGTTGGAAGGATTAGAGAACATTTATGTAAAATTATCTGCATAGAATTCTCAGCTACCTAGGGTACCCAATGTAGCTCAGACGGTAAAGCGTCTGCCTGCAATGCAGGGGTCCTGGGTTTGATCCTTGGGTCAGGAAGATCCCCTGGAGAAGGAAATGGCAACCCACTCCAGTACTCTTGCCTGAAAAGTCCTATGGACGGAGGAGCCTGGTAGACTTCAGTCCATGGGGTTGTAAAGAGCTGGACACGACTAAGCGACTTCACTTTAGGGTAGTAGGTAGCTTATGACAGTAGCTGCCTTACAGGCTTGTGAGAGGAACAAAAGTCAAGGGCTTAGTAAGGTGCTTGGCACATGATAATCACTCATTGCCTGATAATGTGATTATCCTTTAGGCTTTATTACCTTACTTCCTGTTTTTGTCTACTTCTGGCTGCTCCCTTCCTACACCTTCTTCTTCATTAGTATTCCTAACCTGGAAACAAGATAATTAACTTTTTAGTTTTCTGGGAAGCTCTCATTTTTGAGTAAGTTGTGCAAATTTTGTGTAAACTGTGTAAATTTTCATTTTAACTCCCTAGAGTATCACTTTGGCTGTGTCTACGACCTAAACAATAAATGCTGTGTGATAACTGACCACTGTAAAAGGAATGCTTTTTGGTGATTCTGTGTGTTGGAATATCATAGATTGATAGGTGCTTTTTAGATGTGTAGGGAGTTTAGTTCGATAAAGTTTAATTTCCCATCAATTCACAAAAAGAGAAAGGTCCTTTCCAAAGCAGTTAAATGGAATATAATGGAACTTTTATAGCATTTGACAATTAGGTAAAATCTTCCAGATTGCTAAGGACTGAATAACCTAATTTCTTTGCTTCCTAGGAAAACCAGATATATTTATAATTGTTAAGATATATTTATGATTAATTTTTATATAAGGGCAACAAATTATAAGAATATATAATATGCTTGTAGTATCAAAGGGACATGTAGGATGAATTAAATGTTGTAATTTTTCTTTGTAGTAAACTCACATTATAATAAATTGCTATTTTCTGTCTTCTCCACTAAAATAAAAGCAGGGAATCACTCTGTCTTATTACTGTATTCCTAGCACCCTCCATGGGCTTTGGCACACAGTAGATTCTCAATATATAACTTTTAAAAATTGTTGAGTGAATGCAAAGTGATGACACAATTAAAGTATAAATAATTGCATTCTAGGTAATTAAGTATTTAGTCTCAACAGTATATGAGAATGTGCATTGACTAAAATTTTGTTTGCTTTCTTCTGTATCTTTTTCAGATGAACTGTTGACCTGTCCTTAGAAGAGATGACCATTTTGGGTAAATAGACATCACTTCAGCATAAATGTGTGAAGAATAATACTATTTTTCCAGACGAAGGCAACAACTGTTCAAATAAGCTAATGTTATTATTTCTTCAACTCAGTCACATATTGATTAAATGCCTGCTATATGCCAGAATTTTTTTTTACATGCCAGACATATATGCAGAAATATATCATGCAAAGATGGGCACTATAAAGGACAGAAATGGTATGGATCTAACAGAAGCAGAAGATATTTTTAAAAAGTAGCAAGAATATACAGAAAATCTATACAAAAAAGATCTGCATGACCCAGATAATCATAATGGTATAATCACTCACCTAGAGCCAGACATCCTGGAATGCAAAGTCAAGTGGATTTTAGGAAGCATCACTATGAACAAAGCTAGTCGAGGTGATGGATTTCCAGTTGAGCTGTTTCAAATCCTAAAAGATGATGCTGTTAAAGTGCTGCACTCAATAAGGCAAAAATGGCCATAAGACTGGAAACAGTCAATTTTCACTCTAATCCCAAAGAAAGGCAATGCCAAAGGATGTTCAAATTGTCACACAATTACCCATGCTCATCTCACATGCTAGCAAAATAATGCTCAAAATTCTCCAAGCCAGGCTTCAACAGTACATGAACCATGAAACCCAGATATTCAAGCTGGATTTAGAATTGGAGATCAAATTGTCAATATCCGTTAGATCATTGAAAAAGAAAAAGAATTCCAGGAAAACATCTACTTCTGCTTTATTGACTATACCAAAACCTTTGACTGTTGTTCACAACAAACTGTGGAAAATTTCTAAAGAGATGGGAATACCAGATCACCTTAACTGCCTCCTAAGAAACCTGTATGCAGGTCAAGAAGCAACAGTTAGAACTGGGTATAGAACAGCAGACTAGTTCCAATCTGGGAAAGGAGTACATCAAAGCTGTATATTGTCACCCTGCTTATTTAACTTCTATGCAGAGTACATTGTGCAAAATGCCAGGCTAGATGAAGCACAAGCTGGAATCAAGATTGCTGGGAGAAATATCAATAACCTCAGATATGCAGATGACAGTACCTTATGGCAGAAAGCAAAGTAGAACTAAAGATCCTCCTGATGCAAGTGAAAGAAGAGAGTGAAAAAGTTGGCTTAAACTCAACATTCAGAAAACTAAGATCATGGTATCTGGTCCCATTACTTCATGGCAGATAAATAGGGAAGCAATGAAACGGTGACAAACTGTATTTTGGGGTCTCCAAAATCACTGCAAATGGTGATTGCAGCATGAAATTAAAAGACTCTTGCTCCTTGGAAGAAAAGCTATGACCAACAGCATATTAAAAAGCAGAGATATTACTTTGTCTACAAAGTTTCATCTAGTCAAAGCTATGGTTTTCCTGTAATCATGTATGGATGTGAGAGTTGGACTATAAAGAAAGCTGAGTGCTGAATAATTGATACTTTTGAACTGTGGTGTTGGAGAAGACTCTTGAAAGTCCCTTGGACTGCAAGGAGATCAAACCAGTCAATCCTAAAGGAACTCCGTCCTGAATATTCATTGGAAAGACTGATGCTAAAGCTGAAGCGCCAATACTTTGTCCACCTGATGCAAAGAACCACCTCATTGGAAAAGACCCTGATTCTGGGAACGATTGAAAGCAGCAGGAGAAGGGGATAACAGAGGATGAGATGGTTGGATGGCATCACCAACTCAATGGACATGAGTTTGAGTAAGCTCCGGGAGTTGATGATGGACAGGGAAGCCTGGTGTGCTGCAGTCCATGGAGTCACAAAGAGTTGGACATGACTCCCTGACAGAGCTGAGCTGAACTGATATTCCAGACACTGTATACGTATATGAAGTATAGACAAAGATGAAGGGAGCAGGTGAGATTTTATTTTATAATTTTTTATGATGAGTATTTGTTTCCTCTTACAAAATCTACTAAGTATATATGTATACTTAGCATATTATACTAAGTGTGTGTGTGTATATATATATATATATTACTGAATAACTCAATTTATTGCATGTGTGTTTGTGTGTGTGAAGGATATCTTTGCCATCCCATGTATCCCACTTCTAATTAAATTGTTAGACTTATTTGTTCTACTACAGTAAATGAGAATATCATGTCCCTGTCTCTGAAAAACGTAATGCTCTGTGGACAGCCATGGTAAATGACTAACAGAAATGCTGGGATACCCTCAATTTTGCCAGTTTTTGTTGTGTTTGGGTGGAACTGTTTACAAATACACCAACTCTCAACTGTTCTCATTAATGTGGTGAGCAGAATGTGGGTGGGCAAACTCAGTAGCTAAATATTTACTGTGTGCGTCTTGGCTTTGAGCGTGGTCAGAAACAGCTCCAGCTTGCTTCAATCTCTCCTTCTTTCTTCCTCTCCCAACCTTTTCTCTTTCCCCTTTTCTCTTTCTCTTTTTCTTTGTTTCTCCCTCTAGACTTCTGATAGCCCTTTCCTGAGTAATTTGTCAGGAGCCGTGTAAGGTATTACTGACAAAATAGAGGCATGGCCCTAAACCCTCTCCGTTTGTTCCATAGGCACGGACCCAGAATGAAGGAGTTAGGCTTTGTGATTCTGACTTGTTTTTTCCTTTCCTCGGCTGAGTTGACTGAAGAGAATGTTAAGGTGCTTATTATTTTTGAGAGGAGCATGAGAAGGCATAAAGCCTTCTGCAGCTGTGCTCAAATAATAATTCATAAAGTCAATCACTGACATTTGTTCAAGGACTTTTACAAAAGAGTGTTCCAGGGTGAGCACAGAGGCCGCAGCTTGAGGCCATGGGAGGGATTCCTATCTGAAGCCTACTTGTGAGAAAAGTGTTTATGGCAAAGGAGTTTTCTGAATTTAGGGCTTAAGAATAATTAAAATAGTTAGAAGCTAAAGATTTAAGGATTGCTGTAATGTTATAATATTCTGCTATAGCTTATAAAAATTAGGGGCTTTAGAGATATTATTAGCTAGAAGCCCTTTCTAAGAAATACTGAGCTTAGGATACTAGGGGCAAACAGGACTTAGGAAGATAAGAATTAAACTGAGGAATGTGGTATGAAGCCCAGAATTAGCATGAGTTACAGTGTATTCACAAGGACACATGAGAAAAAGTAGATAAGAGAATCACTGAGGAAGGAAATCCTTTTGAGGGGCAACAATGATTTTTGGAAAAAAAAAAAATCTGGGTCAATGGGAACTAAAAATATCAAACCTCTAACCTAATGCTTTTGTAAAAAGTATAAAAGAGAATCATAAGCTTGAAATAAACAGGCAGTCCAAAAAAACTGAGAGGCTGCCTCAGTTCCTCGCTGACACCACCCATCCTTTCAGGTTGAATCTCTGGCTGCTGGAGCTGGACTCTGACAGTAATTTATTACCCGACCATTTGCTGAGACCCAGTAAATGTTAACACTATGTCTAGGGCAATGCTAAAACTGTCGTTTCTGTAGCACTGGCTCAGCAGTTGTGGCACGTGGTCTTAGTTGCTCTGCAGCATGTGATATTTTCTTGGATCAGAGATCAAACCTGTGTCCCCTGCACTGGCAGGCCAATTTTTTTTTTTTACCAGTGAGCCACCAGGGAAGCCCTGAAAATCTAGACATTTTAAAAATGACAATGATGGCATTACCTTACCCTGTGGAACTCAGAGCATTTCCAGGAATTTACACAGCCATGATCTCAAATGATATTTAGGTGAAAAAGTTTTGTTTTTTTTTTTTTTTTTTTTTACTGTTTGTGCTTTGTAGACAAGTTCACAAACACACACAAAAAAGGGATTGTTTTGTGTTAAGGCCAGAGCACACTGTCAGGATTATAAAAGAAAGATCTTAAAAATAACAGAGTACAACCATATGAGGGAAATAAGTCTTCAAAGATTAAGTATGCTATAGTCCCTCTTATCCACAGGGAATGTGAAGACCCTCACTGAATGCTTGAAACCATGAAGAGTATTGAACCCTATATCAACTAATTTTTTCCTATACATGCATATCTATGATGAAGTTTCATTTATAAATTAGGCATAGAAATAGATTAACAACAATAAGCAGTAATAGAACAATTATAACAATATACTGTAAAAAGTTATGTGAATGTGATTTTTCTCTCAAAATTCCTATCTGTACAGACATACCTTGGAGATATTAGGGTTCAGTTCCATACCACATAAAGCAAATGTCTCAAATAAAGTGAGCCACATAAATATTTTTTGGTCTCCCAGTGCATGTACAAGTTATGTTTACACTAAATGTTTACAGTCTATTAAATACGCAACAGTTTTTTGTCTAAAAAAATGTACATACCTTAATTTAAAATGGTTTTACTAATAAATAATACCATATGAGTCTTCAGTGAGTCATAGTAGAAACATCAAAGGCCACTGATCACAGATCCCTATAAAATATATTGTTATAACTACCTACTTGGCAGATGATGGAACTGAGGCAGTCAGAGGCTAAGTAACTTCCAGGCAGTGAACAGGAGCAAAGATTTGAGCTCGGGTAGTCTCACTGCACATCTCATTGTACCCAGGATGTGATACTTGAAATAGAAGAATGTAGCGGAGAAACGTTCTAGCTAGAGTTAAAGCAGTGTTCAAAGGCTTGGAGGCTGTAGAGTGCTTAATTCCTTTAGAGAGGTTTTACGAAGTTCGCTGTAGGGGGCTGAGGCAGAGGTGACCCTGCCCCTGATAGGTACAAGTGGAGCTTAGCCATGAGGCCTGGGGCCTGACTGGCCACACTCAGCAGCTGGAAGCTACTGAAAGCTCAAGCAGGGAAGAAATATGATCAAACTTGCCTTTGGAATGATCACGTATTAATCAGTCAACAAAGTGACTGAGGTGAGTTCAGCTGGTTTTGAGATCCCAGACCCTATGACCATGATTCAGCTATACATTTCCCGCAGTGAAAAGGAACGGCCCTCAAATGGAAACCATTGCTCATTGCTACAGGGAGTTAATAAAATATCTTGAGGCCAAGAAAGGCGAGTTACACAATTTAAGAACGTTCATTCCCAGCTGGCAGCCACTGTGATTGACTTGTGAGTGTGGGTGTCTGGCAGCTCTGCCTTCATTGGCAGTATATTGCTTCACTGCCCCTTCATAAAACTTCCTGTTTGTTTTGTGGGAGGGTAAAGTGCCTGACAGACCTTATAAAGCAGAAAAATAAAGAAACAGGAGGCTTTAAGTTTTCATCAAATTCAAGAAGCCTCCAAACAAACACAAACTCAGATTTGAATCGTGGAAAACTGGAGACCTTACCTGGGCATGCCTTTAGCTTCCTTTCTCTCCCTTCCTGTTTTCCTTTCTCACTTTTGTGGCACCCTTTTCCTTCCAATTGTTTAATCTCTTAGTCCCACCCTCCAATGGATTAACAGTTCTCATATTGCCAAAATATCACACTACACTTCCCCAGGGGAGGCCTGCCCTTTCCGGAACTGTCCACCCTTTAAAATTACATCCTTTTATTTCTAGTTATAACCATGACACTCCTCTGGGGTTGAACTCAAACATGTGTTAGGAGGACAGCAATTTAATTAAATTGCATCCACTAAGATATGAATAATTTGTAGCCCTCCATCTCATCTCTCCAGTCATCCCAGGTATGTTAGGAATGTAATGAAAAAATGTATCTTATGCTATTGACTACAACAGTGTCAATAAACATTCTTAAAAAATTCTTCCTTTGCAGACAACTTACTTCTGGTAAAGCCAACCTGTTTATCGTATACCCTGGTCTCTATTCAGTAGTTTTGAAGCATTTGTTTTCACTTTCTATTTATCAGCATCAGTTCCTCTACATGGGGCTCCCTAGATTGATTTCCTATGAGACTGAGGGCACATTTGTTTTTGCTCTGAGGATCACATTCAGTTTCAGAATGAGAAAGCAAGAAGATTGCAGAAGTGGTTAGTAGAAAACAAAGGAGAGAGAAATGCCAATGCGAATGAACTATCCAAAAGAGAAATACAGTTTGTTTTAAACAATTATCAGCAAAAAATGCAAAGAATATGTGGCAGCAAGCTATTAATATGTGACAAAATGTGCAGCAACTTCATGCTATAGTACAAAGTCTAGACTATGAGGTAGGAATTTTTTTTTAAATTCTGATTTTTTATTAGTTACTGAACATCTCTGAATCTTTGTGTCTTCAATATATCGTATGTAAAATGAGGAGTTGGATCACATAGCTTCAATTCCTTTTAGATATGATTGGTACTGATCAAGGAATGAGCCTCATTGAAGACTTGGGATGTGTGCATTATGACACTGACCTGTTGTACATATTGTTTCATTGATCGTCAACTTCTCTGCTGTAGTTTGGAAGAAGGACTATCCTGATGGTGAGATATGATAGAGAAAACACCAAACAAGAAGCTGAAATATTTGGGGTCTAGTCTTGACTTCTTCACTCAGAACATCTGAATTTTGGCCTACTAATATAACCAAGTTGCATCTCAGTTTCTCTGTTTTATAAGGAGAGTTAATATTTCCTCTTTCTTTCTTTAAAATACTGGAAACTACACATTACAGAGTTACTCTTTTTGGTTTCAGAAATGGCCCTGGTTCTGAAAGTCATGCATAACTAGGACATGTGTTATTTGATGGGGTTTGAGGAAGAGGGGAACAGATGGGGGCAGGTAGGACAGAGTTTCCTAAACCTGGGTTTAGCAGGACTTAGTGTCCCCAATATGCATAACTGACTCTTTTCAATGTGGATCACATGATGGGAAATCTTATGTTACATGCTCTGAACTATCAACTGTGTTAACAAGAGGAGGATTGAGGTGAAGTTAATGACATTTTTCTTAATTCCATCTATAGGCATGGGTGATCTTTGATCTTTTTGAATTTATCCATTGCTGAAAAAAGTCTCTCAAATTACATGGGTTTTAGTCTCTCCCTGATAAGACACATTGTTAACAAGCATGTATTTCCCATCATAAACCAAAGCGCTAATTATAGGTAGGAATGAAAGAAGCCTTGACCTCAGCCCTCGTGGAGGGCAGAGCATGGTTGGGAATTGCTTAGTGGGGATCTACTTCCTTCATGCTTCACATTACAAAGAATTCAGATGTCATCTTGATGTTAGGAAAGCCACTCAGGTCAAGCCTATTACTGCCCTCATTTTCACTGTTTGTTCTTCCTGTTTATTCATCTTGGCAGAAAATAATTTGTGATCCCATGTTGCTATCTTTTCATGTGAGTGTACCTAATGCACTGAAAGAAATTATAAGCTCTTTTGGATCATGAGCTCTGTTTTTATACCTCTTTTTTTGGAATGTTGAGTTCTTGCATCAGAATACAAACTCCTTCTGGGTTTAAATTTTGTCATTTCTTTGTACTTCCTCTGCAACTCAGTATTGAATGCAGACTAGACATTTCAGGAACTCTTACTACAGGACTTAATGAATATTTCTTGGCTTAAACTGAAACTTTTTATCTGTAAGATCATGGCTCACTAATAATTTAATCAGCAGTAAATTGGCAGTCTGATTTGAGAAGAATAAAGAGATTGGGAATGTACCAATTACCTCTCAAATACAAGCCTCCTATTAAGACAAGGTCACATCCTTGGGAAACCCCAGAAAGAGATACAAAGAGGAAGTAACTTAAAAGTTAGCTTGGTGGTAGTATTGGCTTGTGGCCAACAACTCATGGACTGCAAGTCACATTAATTTATAACAATCTCAAATTCATGCAGTTGATGCTTGCAAGATCTTTAGAAATTGTCTAGTTCAATTTTTTTGGTTTGCAGATAAGGACATTGAGGTCAAGGAATTTAGAAGATGACCAAATTTGTATAAGTTGTTCTGGGAAGTAATTACATATTAAAAAAAAATAACTCCACAGCTTCACAAAAGTAGTTTATGTGATTAAGTTCAGTGTTTAGGTAAAACAATTGAAATCAAATAGCAGCAGAGACATAGCAATATATCTATGTGGCAGAGAGAGCCAACTGCCTTTCAAAAGTTCTTTCTTCCCTTTCATAACATATAGCTGTTTCTGGAAGGTGGATCCTCAGCTGGGAAGAACAATGTCTAGCTCTTTTTACATTTCCATGGGAATTCTGACTAGATCCAGAACCTTGAATGTGGGTAAAAGTGATAGACACCATTTTCTGATCTGGATCCTCTCACACTGTGCTCCAGGATCTTTTTCCTCCATTCTCTTCTCTCCAGTCTTATTTCATCAAGGGTTGTTGTCACTAATAAATTGGAAGTCAGTACAATAAAGAAACAAGGATCTACACTCATTTGAAATTGACCCATCAGATCAAATACCCTGTAAGACAATATTGCCTTGTTTGTATCTGCATATCTCTGAGAAACACTTTTTTTTTTTTCTAGCAGATTGACAAAATCTCAAAAGTGTGATAATATTTTTGTTGGTGAGACTACAGAAAAGTAAGCTCTCATACATTGCTTTTGTGAGTGAGAAAAGGTACAATATTATTAAGAACATGAAATATTTATCAAAATTATTTACAAAACCATTTAACATTTGACTTGATAACCCTTGCATCTGGAATTTACACTTTAAGCAGACCTGTATATGTTTGCAATGACATGTGGACAAAGTCATCCTGTTGAGTCCAGCTTGACCGCACATTTTCCCAAAAGCACAGTGTGGTGAAAGAATGAGAAACACTCAATGAAGTTACAGAGGGGATCAGGGGACCAACACCACCACGAGGTGAAGGTGCCCAAATTGATCTCAAGTCTGCTTTATTATACTTTTTGAGACTTGCTTGTACGTGTTTACAGGAGCATAGCAGGCCAGGTGGCCTTCAATGATAATCCTTTGCAGTTAACCTTTAACATTTTTGTATCCCTGTTTTTCTGCCCCAAGGACAAAGATCCAGTTAATCTTTATGTGCCTCCCTGGCGCCAAAGACAGGAACAATCTGTTGATGGCTTTCCATCTACAGGCATACTACCTGCTTTCAAGATGTTTTTGTTCTTTCTTGGTTTCCTTCAAGAGTCATATACTGAGTCATGTCTTCTCTGCATGATTGTTTAATTCTTTTGCCAGGCCTTTTAGTAGGCCTGTCTCCTAAATTATCCCTTTGGCATTCTTTGCAAAATTTTAATATGTGGGAAACATTGCAAGTATCTCTATACAATGATATACTCTATAGTTGAACAAAAGAACTAAGTAGGCTTCTTTTTATAGATACAGGAATGTTGCCAGGATATTTTGGCAAGTGAAGAAACTGAAGTTCAGGACAGTTTATAGTATGCCACCATTTGTATAAAAAAAGAGGAGTGACAAAGTGAACTTTTAAATGTTCTCTCATATGCATCAAGAAACCATGTGTATGAGAAACATAGATAGTAACAGGAATGAAATAAAGATTTCTTAATCATTTCCTTATTATATTTTTATCAATCTAAAAGAATACACTTCTTATTAAAATAAAATTAAATTTAAAATAAAAGAAAATATGGAGGTCATCCCGTTTGGCTTCTACCCAGGAAAGGCACAAAAATAGAAATTACTGAATAAGTAATGTAAAGGAACTGTTGTTAAAGAAAAGTCAAACTTCACTCGGAGTGATAGATTTAGAATTATAGCTATGCCTTTGTCAGTTACAACTGGGTCAGTATATTGCATACATTGACTTTTGCTTTCAACTCTAATTATTAAGTTGATTGAGTGAAGCTCACCTGCTTTCCTTAGATCATCAGTGCTTTTCAAGAAATGATGAATTTTGTTCCCATGAGCTTGTTTGTGTAAACTTCTTTTCCTCTGTAGCTTTCATTATTAGGAGTCTGCTATGTATCAGATGCGGTGTTAGAAGCTGGCAATATAGACTGTAAGACAAACTTCCTCTTTTAGGAAATCATAATTAGAGGGGAGGAAAAGAGAGAGAGAGGAATAAATATGTTGGTGTGGGCTGAACTGTATTCCCCCAGATTCATACGTTGAAGTCTTAACCTCCAGTACCTCAGAAGGTAACCGTATTTGAAAAGATAATTAAAGTTAAATGAGATTGTTGATGTGGGCTCTAATTCAATATGACTGGTATCTTTATAAGAAGAGGAGGTTAGGACACAGACATGCAGGAGGGAAAGACCACGTGAAGACTAAAGTGAAAGTCGCTCAGTCATGTCTGACTCTGCAACCCCATGGACTGAAGCCTACCAGCCTGTTATGTCCATGGAATTCTCCAGGCAAGAATACTGGAGTGGGTAGCTGTTCTCTTCTCCAAGGGATATTTCCAACTCAGGGATTGAACCCAGGTCTTCCATACTGAAGGCAGATTCTTCACCATCTGAGCCACCAGGGAAGCCTAAGAATACTGGAGTGGGTAATCTAGTCCTCCAACCCAGGGATTGAACCCAGGTCTCCTGCATTGCAGGCAGATTCTTTACCATCTGAGCCACCAGGGAATCCCAAGAATACTGGAGTGGGTAGACTATCCCTTCTCTAGGGGATCTTCTTGACCCAGGAATTGAACCAGAGTCTGCTGCATTGCAGGTGGATTCTTTACCAGCTGAGCTACCAGGGAAGCTAACGTGAAGGCTAAAAGAGAACACAATTATCTGCAAACCAAGGATACATGCCTCAGAGTGAAATCAACCCTGAGGGACTTCTTGAATTTGGACTTCTGGCCTCCAGAATTGTGAGGAAATTTCTGTTATTTAAACCACTCAATCTGTGGTACTTTTATATAGTAGTCCTGCTGCTGCTGCTGCTAAGTCACTTCAGTCATGTCCGACTCTGTGTGACCCCATAGACATCAGGCTCCCCTGGCCCTGGGATTCTCCAGGCAAGAACACTGGAATGAGTTGCCATTTCCTTCTCCAATGCATGAAAGTGAAGTTGCTCAGTTGTGTCCAACTCTTCGTGACACCATGGATTGCAGCCTACCAGGCTCCTTAGTCCATGGGATTTTCCAGGCAAGAGTACTGGAGTGGGGTGCCATTGCCTTCTCCAATAGTATCCCTAGCCAACTAGTATATGTCTCTAATACAGTTCAGTTAGAGCTGTGACAGGAAAGTTTTCCCTTAGTGATAGAGAAAGAAGCACAGAGGAGAGGCCCCCAGTTTAAGTACACAGATAAGACAGAGAGGTGGCATCTAGGCAGAATCTCTATGACAACTCTATTATTATCCCAGCTTTATAGATGAGGAAACTGAGGCATAAGACAGTCATGTAAGTTGCACAAAATTACAAAGCTAAGAAGTGGCAGAGCCTGAATTCAAACCAGGGAAATTCTCCCAGTCAGTGCTTTTATGACTATATAATGCTGCTTCTGATGAAAATTATTAGCTACCATCACCCTAATACCAAAACCTGACAAAGATACCTCAAAAAAAGAAAACTGCAGGCCAATATCACTGATGAACATAAATGCAAAAATCCTTAACAAAATTCTAGCAATCAGAATCCAACAACATATTAAAAAAATCATACATCATGACCAAATGAGCTTTATTCAAGGGATGCAAGGATTCTTCAATATCCGTAAATCAATCAACATAATACACTACATTAACAAATTGAAAAATAAAAGCCATATGATTATCTCAATAGATGCAGAGAAAGCCTTTGACAAAATTCAACATCCATTTATGATAAAATCTTTCCAGAAAGCAGGAATGGAAGGAACATACCTCAACATAATAAAAGCTATATATGACAAACCCACAGCAAACATTATTCTCAATGGTGAAAAATTGAAAGCATTTTTCCTAAAGTCAGGAACAAGACAAGGGTGACCACTTTCACCACTACTATTCAACATAGTTTGGGAAGTTTTGGCCACAGCAATCAGAGCAGAAAAAGAAATAAAAGGAATCCAGATTGCAAAAAAAAGAAAACCCTCACTGTTTGTAGATGACATGATCCTCTACAGAGAAAACCCTAAAGACTCCAGCAGAAAATTACTAGAGCTAATCAATGAATATAGTAAAGTTGCAGGATATAAAATCAACACACAGAAATCCCTTGCATTCCTATACACTAACAATGAGAAAACAGAAAGAGAAATTAAGGAAACAATTCCATTTACCAATGCAACAAAAAGAATATAACACTTAGGAATATATCTACCTAATGAAACAAAAGACCTATATATAGAAAACTATAAAACACTGGTGAAAGAAATCAAAGAGGACACTAACAGATGGAAAGATATACTGTGTTCATGAATCAGAAGCATCAATATAATGAAAATAATTGTACTAACCAAAGCAATCTATAGATTCAATGCAATCCCTATCAAGCTACCAACGGTATTTTTCAGAGAACTAGAGCAAATAATTTCACAATTTGTATGGAAATACAAAAAACCTCGAATAGCCAAAGCAATCCTGAGAATGGAAAATGGAACTGGAGGAATCGGCCTGCCTGACTTCAGGCTCTACTACAAAGCCACAGTCATCAAGACAGTATGGTACTGGCACAAAGACAGAAATATAGATCAATGGAACAAAATAGAAAGCCCAGAGATAAATCCACGTACCTATGGACACCTTATCTTTGACAAAGGAGGCAAGAATATACAATGGATTAAAGACAATCTAACAATTGGTGCTGGGAAAACTGGTCAAACACCTGTAAAAGAATAAAACTAGAACACTTTCTAACACCATACACAAAAATAAACTCAAAATGGATTAAAGATCTAAATGTAAGACCAGAAAGTATTAAACTCCTAGAGGAAAATATAGGCAAAACACTATCCGACATAAATCACAACAGGATCCTCTATGACCCACCTCCCAGAATATTGGAAATAAAAGCAAAAATAAACAAATGGGACCTAATTAAAATTAAAAACTTTTTCACAACAAAGGAAACTATAAACAAGGTGAAAAGACAGTCTTCAGAATGGGAAAAAATAATAGCAAATGAAGCAACTGACAAACAACTAATCTCAAAAATATACAAGCAACTCCTGCAGCGCAATTCCAGAAAAATAAATGACCCAATCAAAAAATGGGCCAAAGAACTAAATAGACATTTCTCCAAAGAAGACATATGGATGGCTAACAAACACATGAAAAGATGCTGAACATCACTCATTATCAGAGAAATGCAAATCAAAACCACAATGATGTATCATTTCATGCCAGTTAGAATGGCTGCTATCCAAAGGTCTACAAGCAATAAATGCTGCAGAGGATGTGGAGAAACGGGACTCCTCTCACACTGTTGGTGGGAATGCAAACTAGTAGAGCCACTATGGAGAACAGTGTGGAGATTCCTTAAAAAAACTGGAAATAGAACTGCCTTATGACCCAGCAATCCCTCCGCTGGGCATTCACACCAAGGAAACCAGAATTGAAAGAAACACGTGTATCCCAATGTTCATCGCAGCTCTCTTTATAATAGCCAGGACATGGAAGCAACCTAGATGTCCATCAGCAGATGAATGGATAAGAAAGCTGTGGTACATATACACAATGGAATATTACTCAACTATTAAAAAGAATATATTTGAATCAGTTCTAATCAGGTGGATGAAACTGGAGCCTATTATACAGAGTGAAGTAAGCCAGAAAGAAAAACACCAACACAGTATGCTAAAGCATATATATGGAATTTATAAAGATGGTAACAATAACTCTGTATGCGAGACAGCAAAAGAGACACCGATGTATAGAACAGTCTTTTGGACTCTGCGGGAGAGGGCAAGGTTGGGATGGTTTGGGAGAATGGTATTGAAATCTTATATTATCATATGTGAAATGCATCACCAGTCCAGGTTTGATGCATGATACAGGGTGCTCAGGACTGGTGCACTGGGATGACCCAGAGGGATGGTATGGGGAGGAAAGTAGGAGGGGGATTCAGGATGGAAAGCATATGTACACCCTTGGCTGATTCATGTCAATGTATGGCAAAACCAATACAATTTTGTAAAGTAATATCCTCCAATTAAAATAAATAAATTCATATTTTTTTAAAAAAAACAAAATTATTAAGGGGAAATAATGGGAAAAGTACACAGAGTACTTATGGAGCTATACACATGTGGCTTAAACATTAAGCTTAAGACTGGGTGGCAGTGAGTGTTGCGGGGAGGCTCAGTGGGCCTAGTGGGCTGTATTAATTCTGCATTTCATCTGGAAATCAATGGAGGCTCATTTTGAATTTTAAATTAGGAATTTAAGGAACTTATGTCCAAACCATAAATGTTAGGCTCAATAAATTTTTCGCAAATTGACACACCTATGTAATTGGCACCCTGATTAAGAAACAACCAGACCCGCCCCCCCCACCCCCCCCCCCCCCAAGAAGTCTCCTTCTGTTATCTTCACTCACTACCTCCTTCATTGATAACTCCTCTACTGACTTCTAAGATCATAACTTAGTTCTACCTCATTTTGATCATTTATGTAAATGGAATCATGCAGAGTGTACTCTTTTGTATCCACCTTTTGTTCACTCTTACAAGATTGTACTTGATATATATAGTTCTAGTGTGGTCATTCTCTTTGTTTTATAGTATTTCAGGGTGTATCTGCCTCTATCCATTCTATTGTTAACTAGCATATGAGTGGTCTAGTTTGAGGCTAATATAAATAATGCTGCTGTAATAATTCTCATAGATATTACATTTTGAATATATGTACCTAGGAGTGGGGTCACTGTATCATAAGATATGCATATGTTAACCACTAGTAAATATGGCTAGACAACACATGCACTTTAGTTAACAGAAAATATTGAAAAATTTTCCCAAACATGGGGATCGCGTCTATTAAATATTTTACTATAGGTCTCAGGCAGTGTAGGAAGGCAACATGACAACGTAAAAGGCATGAGGTTTAGACAGAAATAAATAAAATCATTTGTTACAGGAGACATGATTATGTATATGTGAAATTCAAATTACTCTTCAAACTATTAGACTTAATAAGTGAATTTTGTATGTATTTATATAAAGACAATATATAAAAAATTCTTGTATTTCTAACTACTGACAAAAATAGATGGAAGACAAGATTATTTTCTAGTATTGGAGGACTCAATCCTGTAAGAAAATCAATTCACAATTCATCCATTAATTCAGTGTAATTATCAAAAAATCTTTAACAAGTTTTTGGGTAGAATTTGACAGGCTGTAGGTGTAAAGGATTAAGGTAAAAAAAAAAACACTTTGGTCATTATTTTTTAAATTGGAATTACTGATTGAGGAATAGTGTCTAACAATCTAGAAAAATGCTATTTACTTCTCCCTAATGTTAATACCAACTGCCAAATTCAGATTTAAATTGAAGAAAGTAGGGAAAACCAAGAGACCATTCAGGTATGACTTAAATCAAATCCCTTATGATTATACAGTAGAAGTGAGAAATAGATTTAAGGGACTAAATCTGATAGAGTGCCTAATGAACTATGGACACAGGTTTGTGACATTGTACAATAGACAGGGATCAAGACCCCATGGAAAAGAAATGCAAAAAAGCAAAATGGCTGTCTGAGGAGGCCTTACAAACAGCTGTGAAAAGAAGAGAAGCAACAAGCAAAGGAGAAAAGGAAAGATATTCCCATTTGAATGCAGAGTTCCAAAAAATAGCAAGGAGAGATAAGAAAGCCTTTCTCAGCGATCAATGCAAAGAAATAGAATGTGAAGTCAAGTGGGCCATAGAAAGCATCACTATGAACAAAGCTAGTAGAGGTGATGGAATTCCAGTGGAGCTATTTCAAATCCCGAAAGATGATGCTGTGAAAGTGCTACACTCAATATGCCAGCAAATTTGGAAAACTCAGCAGTGGCCACAGGACTGGAAAAGGTCAGTTTTCATTCCAGTCCCAAGGAAAGGCAATGCAAAAAATGCTCACAGCACCACAGAATTGCACTCATCTCACATGCTAGTAAAGTAATGCTTAAAATTCTCCAAGCCAGGCTTCAGCAATACGTGAACCGTGAACTTCCAGATGTTCAAGCTGGTTTTAGAAAAAGCAGAGGCACCAGAGATCAAATTGCCAACATCCACTGGATCATGGGAAAAAGTAAGTGAGTTCCAGAAAAACATTTATTTCTGCTTTATTGACTATGCCAAAGCCTTTGACTGTGTGGATCACAATAAACTGTGGAAAATTCTGAAAGAGATGGGAATACCACACCACCTGACTTGCCTCTTGAGAAACCTATATGCAGGTCAGGAAGCAACAGTCAGAACTGGACATGGAACAGCAGACTGGTTCCAAATAGGAAAAGGAGTACATCAAGGCTGTATATTGTCACCCTGCTTATTTAACTTCTAGGTAGAGTACATCATGAGAAACGCTGGGCTGGAAGAAGCACAAGCTGGAATCAAGATTGCTGGGAGAAATATCAATAACCTCAGATATGCAGATGACACCACCCTTATGGCAGAAAGTGAAGAGGAACTAAAACTCTTGATGAAAGGGAAAGAGGAGAGTGAAAAATTTGGCTTAAACCTCAACATTCAGAAAACGAAGATCATGGCTTCTGGTTCTATCACTTCATGGGAAATAGATGGGGAAACAGTGGAAACAGTGTCAGACTTTTTTTGGCTGGGGGGGAGGGGCGGGGGGGAGGTAGGGGGGTGCTCCAAAATCACTGCAGATGATGATTGCTGCCATGAAATTAAAAACTCTTACTTCTTGGAAGGAACTTTATGACCAACCTAGATAGCATATTAAAAAGCAGAGACATTACTTTGCCAACAAAAGTCCATCTATTCATGGCTATGGTTTTTCCAGTGGTTATTTATGGATATGAGAGTTGGACTGTGAAGAAAGCTGAGCACCGAAGAATTGTGCTCTTGAGCTGTGGTGTTGGAGAAGACTCTTGAGAGTCCCTTGGACTGCAAGGAGATCCAACCAGTCCATTCTAAAGGAGATCAGTCCTGGATATTCATTCGAAGGACTGATGCTGAATGTGAAACTCCAATATTTTGACCATCTCATGTGAAGAGTTGATTCATTGGAAAAGACCCTGATGCTGGGAGGGATTAGGGTCAGGAGGAGAAGGGGATGACAGAGGATCAGATGGCTGGATGGCATCACCGACTCGATGGACGTGAGCGTGAGTGAATTCTGGGAGTTGGTGATGGACAGGGAGGCCTAGCGTACTGCGATTCATGGGGTCGCAAAGAGTCAGACACGACTGAGTGACTGAACTGAACTGAACATTAATACATTAATCAATTTGGTGAATATAGTATTGATACTCTTTTCTAATATCTGCAGTGTTATGATCTTAATTAACACAATGACCATTAGAGACAAGCAGAGGAGAGAAAATTTTATGTTAATCCAATAGAAGAGAAATCCAACCCCCAGAGTGGCAAATGACTTTCTTCTAAGTATAAGTCCAAGACAAAACTAAGATATGATCTCTGAGTTTTTTAGTTAAACCCACCTTTTCTTAAACTTACACTGTATAGACCCCTCATGATTCAAGCATGTTTTATTCTTTTGTGGAATGCTTCATGGTGACAGCAACTTACCAACAGTTTTGATAGGATGGAAACCTTGACAGCAAACCTACGTCTGTCATGTGAATTTGAACAGTGTATTTCAGAAGATATATGATCAGTTCACCATATAACTGTTGGTGATGGCTATTCTCTTGTTCTCTGTATATCACCTGCCTGACCAGTGCTTGCTTCACCTGTAACTTATGTACATGACTGACCTTTCTAGGTAACTTGCCTCAGGCCCCAGTTAATGACTATTCCTACCAAAATATGCCTTTCTGCTGGTTTCCCTGGTAACTAATGATCCCACCTGATGTGGGCAATCTCTCCTCTACTCTGCCAGCAAATACTGCCACCCAGTCTTGCCCTCCATGCACCACACATGGAGAGGTGTCTTTCCAACATCTTGTTTAGGATGTATAAGGTCAAGGTCCCCTTTCCTCTATTAAATTAATGACATTGATATTTCTATTGCTGATTGCAGCCTTTTTCTTCAGTCTTAAAGCTGGGCAAGTGCAGGTATTGTAGGCCTGTGGGATGCAGGCCTACAGAGGGGCTGCAAGAAGGTGCCATATTGGACATGGGCATATCATCTCCTGCTGAATGAAACCCTGCCTGTTTTGTCATATTTTCCCTCCATCATTGAAACACATGGCTGTTTCTTTAGTGGAGCATTGGGTGAAGTGGTCAGGTTGCATTAAAGTCATGCTGTAAAAGGTATATCTTTTCCCTAGATTTTCACCCAGGTTGTGAGAAGGTCACACTAAATCAGAACTTAAAGGAATAAAGACCAGAGTGGGGAGCAGCAGATTCATGGCTCTCACCTCTGGTGTCTGAGGCATATGTTTACAGAAGGGAATATCTGGGTGGGCTACCCACTCTGCTTAAATTGTTAGTTCTTTTTCACACATTTTTATTTGCCAAACATATGTGGTTAAATTGCAGACATCAAATGCCTATTTGTTGAGATTCTGTTCTGTCTGATTACATAGTCTTTCTTGAATCCTTTTTACATTATTGTGATTGCTAGCATCTCAATATTCACTGACTACAGCAGATTAGTATTCATTTTGATTCACTATTTTCCTGGGTAAGTATTCAATTTGGGGATTATCATATAGTTATTTTCCCCAAATTGAAGAAAGCAAGCTGTTGGTAAGAAAAGGAAATAATGAACTCTTTCTTTCATGAAAATAACAGGTTGCTTTCTTGTTCATTAAACATTTTCAGTAAGTTGTCAACAAAATTACAGTATTACCACCCCCCCCCCCAATCCAACAGATTTTTACACATTACAGTTACAAAGTCTCAATTTCACCACCAGAAGATCCTGCAGTTGCTGGCACATCCTTAAGTGTATCTCCCATTTTAGTGCACAAATATTTGAAAGAGACTATCACATGTTCCTTAACTCTCATCTTTCAAATTCCACTTCCATGAATTTTAACCTCACATGAAGTTAAAACATGAGACTTCTAGACTCCTCATGTTCTTGATGACATGCCCAAGAAGAAGAAAAGGATTAATGACGAACAGCTAATGAAACTGGAAAAAACAGAAGGAAAAAATGAGAGAGACTGTAAGTGGGGGGAAGAGAGAGAAAGTGAGGGAGGAAAGAGGTTGGATACAGCTACTCCTCCAAGTTTAAGGACTAGAGAAATTGTAGAATTTAATTATTGGATGAAGATTTAAATGTCATTTACAGTGATAAAGAATTTGCATATTAATAATTAAAGCTAATTAAGTTTTGTGAGATCTGAAGTTTTTGAAATTTTCTATGATAGAGAGTTGTATAAGGGTTTCTCTCTGTGCTTTTTTTTTTCTTTTTTGTCTGCATTTTTTTAAATCAACAAAATACTTGATTCAAAGGACTAGAGTTTTATTATTGTCAAAAGAGTGTGTAATTTCCTCAGTTCTGTCTTGCCACAACAAAAATTTGAAATGGCGGACCAGTGTTACAGCTTACTTTTATTTGGCAAACAAAGGAAAAGACATCCTCAAGGCATGAGGGTAGGCCAACCCGAAAGAGGCTTGCCGTTCAACTTTGGCTTCTCTTTTTATGTTTTTTCTCCTTCCTCTGAGCCTGCCCTATGTAAATTGGGCTAGCCAGGAGGGCTATTTGTTTCACTTGAGGTTTTCACTCAGTCCTCAGACCTTCCCTTGTTCTATTTTTGCAGGCTTTTTGCTTTCCTTGTCTTTTAGTCATCCCTATTTTGGATTCCTTTTTGCTATTCTAAGTACCTAACATTTCCCCCTAAAGAGATGGAAGGCCCAGTTCATTTGGGAATAAGGGTGTCGAGGTCTCTCTGGCTATTTCCTGCTTAGCTGGGATGGCGAGGGGCTTTGGGCCTCCCCCTCTTGCTAATCTCAATCTTCAGAGTCCTTATAGCAGTGTCCATCTACGGTTGAGTGATATTTTCTACGGTCAGGTATAGTTTTATATATCCTTGTTGAACTGGCACTGCATATTTTTGCTTGTTGACCTGGGCAGAGACAAAACAGATTAGATGATTGATAATACATGGAACAATCATAAGCAGCATCAATATGGTGATAACAGGGATTAGTTGGGGCATTAGCTAACTTCAAATTGCCCCCTAGCCAGGAGAAGGATCCCCCAAAGAGAGATTGTAGCCACCCTGAGGACTCTCCAGCTCTTTCTTTGAGGTCCTGTGGGATCTGAATATTTTCCTTGAGGACTGCAAGACTTTAACTTAGCTGGAGGTATTTACCCAGAAACAACACGTCTCATTCAAGATGGCTCAAGTCCTTCCTTGTTAAGGGATCAGGAGATCGATCTCCTGTCTATTTTGGAGTTCAACCCCTGCCAAGCTGTGTTGGGTCTTTAGAGCTATCCTGAAAAACCTTATCCCCAGAAGCTTAATTTTGTGGGTGTTCATTAGAGTGGCATTCATTTGTAGTTCTGAATAGGTATCCAAGATATCCCATGGGCTCACAGGAATATTGAGTGTCCTCTTCTGTTTTCTTCCACAGCTTGACTCATGAGTAGTGAATCCAGGAGTCGTGTCCTGGTACCTTCACTGCTGTGGGGGTAGAAAGTATTACAGGGTTGGGGCCCTTCCATGTGGGCTGAGTGGAGCCTTTGGGGACCCATCTTTCCAGACTTTAGGATTTGAGTCCCTGAAGCATATAGTAATGGCTCTTTAGAATCTTTGTGTGTGTGTGTGTGTATGTGTGTGTGGTTTGGGCTGCCTTTTTTTAAAATATAAATTTATTTATCTTAATTGGAGGTTAATTACTTTAAAATATTTTATTGGTTTTGCCATACATCAACATGAATCTTTTGGGTCCTGGTTCATAGCCCACAAGCGTACATCTTGTTGGAATTGCCCAATGGCCAAGGTATAAGACTGAAGGGTCTGAGCCTCTGGATCTAGGAAGAGGTTATTGGTATAAACAAAAGGTCTCCCATACAGCATCTCATAAGGACTAAGACCAACCTGCTGCTTAGTGGCAACACAGGTGGAGAGGAGAGCTACTGGTAGAGCCTCCTTCCATCCCAGGGAGGTCTCCTGGATTATCTTTTTTACCACTGATTTTAAAAATTGGTTGACTCTTTCTGCTTTTCCTGAAGATTGAGGCCTCCAGGCATAATGGAGATAATAAGTAATGCCCAATGCTTTAGAGACACCTTGGGTGACTTTAGAAGTAAATGATGTTCCGTTGTCACTTTGCAATGACCTGGGCAGACCAAATCTCAGAATGATTTCGTGGAGCAGTTTTTTCACCACCTCCTTAGCCTTCTCAGCCCAGGTGGGAAAGTCTCAACCCATCTTGTGAATGT